>NC_056731.1:771381189-771431189 GCF_019279795.1 Protopterus annectens
GCTGTCCTCTGTGCAGATGGGATGACACTAGTGCTCAGGCTGTGGATGACTACAGTGCAGAATGGATCTGAGATGCCATGCCTGTGTTCATGTGGGATGCAGCCAGGGATGGTATCATGACTATGGAGACCTCTGTGTGCTGTCTTTGAGAGGACATTACAGACCTGCTTCCTGATGATGAGGGGAAAGGGGCAGGTGCTGCACATGCACATGTGTACCACTGGGGGACAGGAGTATGGTGTTTACACTTCACCTGTCTGCAGCCAGTTGCCTATATCTATGCCATATGTGCATGTGGTGTTATTCACCACCACTACAGAGCAGATTTGTGTGTTGCCTCTGGAATTGTAGACGTGTGGAAAGCCTAGTGATTTGCCTTGGTAGATGTGTGCAATTTGCACACAAAGACAGCCTTAGGGTACATCACCTGTGCCCTTATTTGCTTGTACAGACCAAGGTGACATTGCTTCCAATGAGACACCTATTCCTTTTTGGCCATCCAGCAGTTTATGCCACCTATTATGGTATTTGTGTATTGCTACTGTCCACCACAGGCATTTACCCTACCTTGAGGGAGATGATATTGTCCTGCAAAGTACTGCTGAGTCCATACAGCTATGTGGATGCCCGCATTGTATTGTGGTGTGGGCCTGGCATACTGCTGCTAGTTCCAACAAATGGGACGTTGGCTGTACAGCTACTTCTACCTGCTCTGATAGGTTTTATAGTAATTTGTGTACAGTTCATTCTGTTTGACAGTGTAAAAGTGGGGCAGGGGAGATGGTGATCTGAACGGTAATGGCTATGAGGTCAGATATTACCAAGGGTGATGGCACTGCAGGAGTGCTACAGTGGCTATTCATGTTGGTTAGGACCAAGTATATGCAATTCCCACCTGCCGTAGGAGTGTTGACCAGCTGATCCACTGCATTGCCATTGACAAAGCCGAAGAATCTATGTGCATTCACGTTCAGGAGGCATAGGTCAGGCAGACTATGGCTGGATATTTGAAATCACCCTGGAAAAGGGTAGACGATTGAATCCTGACAAATTACAGCAGGTCCCAATTAGTGTGGTGGGTGTCCATAGTCATGGTTGGAGACCTGTAGCTAGCTATGATTTGAGTTGATGTTTTGTCAACTGTTATCTGCACTCGGGATGTCACCTGTGCAACATACTGTTGGACCAGCCTGGAGGTGTGTATGTGTATGCTAATGTTCAACACTCCACCTCCTGTGGCTTTGCAGGCCTTCATTTGGGGTCTAAACGTATGAGGGGATGATTGACCTGGCAAGATTAGTGTGCTCTCCACAGCTAGAAAGCAGGTGTCAGTGACTGCACAAATGTCAGAATCCTACAGGACAAGGTACGCTAGCATTGACATGGGTGTCATGGTAACACACCTAGCTCCTGTTAGAGCAAGTCATCTGCACAAAGGCACACATCAGTGGTGGGCAAAGGCCAGTAAATAGTGTCACTTTATGAATATAGCTGAAACACACTTATTTGCAAGCAAAGATGGTGTCACATTCACAGGTGTACTGTGAAGGATATGAAATCTGACAATGAAATGTATGCTAATTTGTTATGACTTCAGTCTTTAATGGGTTGCCAGTGATGTGTCAGACAATACACAACTGTCTGAGGCATTGACTACAAATATGAGGCAGACGTGTTCAGTCTGCAAAACTCTGGACAGTTGGCAGGTATTAGCTCAGTATATCACATACAGTTCAACACACACATCTGCACCTGCTATGTAGTATACACATACCATATGTACATCTATTACATGTGTAAGACAAGCATATGTATCAGAGCAGCATTCATAGGTGACATATGACTAATTACAACATCCCATGTAGCTGGTCTACCAGTGACACGCTCAGTATTGGACAACAGAGACTCCATTAATAGTCATACATGAGCTGACCTTTGCTGGGGTGACTAAGGGCCCAGAGATGTGCTCCATGTCAGTGCAGGTAGGGCAAGCAGAAATGGCCATAAGTGCTGGTCAGCAGCATGTGAGTCCATCAGGTCTTGTTCCAGCCTAGTGTTTAATGTCCCATTTGACATCATTGCATCCCCACTTCTGCATTCCATTACATGCTTACATGATTGACATACCTGTTATAGTGCTCAGGAGTTCCCTCACAACAATGCAATTGGTTAGATTTGTGTAGTCACAGTCTGTCTTTGTATAGATGGGTTGAGACCTGTGTTGCATAGGCAGCAGCTTGCCTTTTATGGGGTACTGTTCATGAGCAGGTGATGGCCTGTACACCGATTAGTGTCTCCACCTTGTTACTTGCATCCAGAGCATCTGTGTTGTCTTTGCATTTGCCAATGCCATAGTAACACAGTGCTATAATTACGGCCTGTGTGGAGGATATTATGGAGGTGTGGGGGCTACAGCTTCACAGGCAGCAGGTAGGAATACCTCTCAGGAGAGTACATATGGAGACAGCCCAGCAATATGGGGAACAAAGCTCCAGAATTGAGTACAGATTGTAAGTCAGTAGTGCTGTTACGCACATAGAGGGTTGTTAGTTTAACAGGGTTTATCTGGACATGCATTTTCTGTGAGACTTGACGTATGACAGTGATATGTCTCTGACATACCTCTCAACTGTCCTGATGTCCACAGACTACCCAGGGGATTGCCTGTTATGTTTAGTCTGTTCCTCAGACAACATCTGTTTTTGTGGAAGCAGTAGGATAATGTGAGGTTTGTTGTCAGTAACTGTTGACATCCTTTGGTGTTTCAGACATATCTTTCAGGGATTTTATGCTACAACAAACTCTGTGACACTATCAACTGTTTCAGTTTCTAACACCATTATGTGAGATATGTCCCTCATTCCAGGCCCCTGTCCCCCAAGTATGTCATGCTTTGTCTAGATGTCTTGCAGTAACAGGGTCAGAGGTATGTGATTATTTATTGAGTGCACTCAAGTTACCATCCCACTGACTTAGCAGACTCCTGGAAACGGCATGCGGCAGTGGCAGTGGCCATGAATATGGTCTCACACCCTGGACATTCTGTGGAAATCTGTACATATGAGAGATATGTATGTCTGGCCATTGTGAAGTGACTAGCAGGACTGTGTAGCAGTGTTGTGTGTAGATGTTTGTTTGGCTGGGTAGGGAGAGTAGCAGATGTGAGTATCACAGATCCTTTTTCTATCTGACTGTGCATGCTGCTACGGCTACCGGTGGTCTATCAGCTGTGTATGTTTGTTGGGACAGACTGAGAAAGGTCCTGCATCACCTCAGGATTCCCAGTACACTGTGAGTTGAGCCAGTATATGTCAGTGTATTGTGTGACTGGGAATCAGGATATGTTCATTCAAACAGTTGTTCTACTCTAGAGTTCATTTAGGGTACTGGTATGTTGCTGTGACTGTCATGCAAATGGCTGTGGGTGGAAATTTATGCACAAATATCTACTTTTTCCTACAGTTCCATTCCTGTAGTGCATGATATATTTGGATATACATGGGTAATTGCCCAGAGATGATATGGATTAGTGTCATGTTGGCCTTACTGTGGTTCAGAAGGTGCTGGGTGACATGGTTAGCAGCTGTCATGTGTTTTTCCATTCTGTTACATGACTACAGTCATACCTCTCCACTGTCCAGATGTCTAGACATTGTCCTGATGTGTGGCTCATATGCTTTGTCTGTTGGCCACAACAGTTGTGGGTTTCAGAGAAATCACTGAGATGATATGAGCATTGACATCAGTAAATTTTGACATTCATTTGTGTTTCAGACCCGTAATCTGTCTGGCATTGTATGTTAAGGCACACCATGCCACTCTAGCAGACTTCTATGTGTATGACAGCCATATTTCAAACATGTCACTATTGTTTGACTTTTATTCCCCCATTTGAAGGGGTTTCTGCAGATTTCTTGCAGTAAGAGGTTGGCTATCTGTCTATATATCTTTGTATAAAGATATATATATATATATATATATATATATATATATATATATATATATATATATATATATATATATATATATATATATATATATATATATATATATACTTAAATATATAGTTTATATATATATATATATATATATATATATATATATATTGGTATGTATATCTATCTATATATATATATATATATATATGTATATGTATATATATATATATATATATATATATATATATATATATATATATATATATATATGTATATATAACAGTACTGCAGATATATAATTCCCCCTTATGTTGAATGACTTTTGTTGTGCATGATATGTTTGTAAAAGCATTACAAATGCCTATAGCTCGGATGGGGTAGTAATATGTTGGTGTGATTGTTGTGCACAGTGCCCTGGGTTCCAGACTAGCACGTGATTACTTTTATTAATTAATGTTAAATGACCAGAGTGAATGATATGTTTGTAAAAGCATTACGGATTCCGACAGCTCAGATGATGTAATGGTACATTGCTGTGATTGTGGTGCACAGCATCTCGGGCTCGAGAGTTGGCAGGACTGATGGAGACAGAGTGATTAAGGCACTTTTAAGCACTTTTAACTGGGTTTGCATGGTTTTTCACTGTGCTAAGCATTGCTAAGAGATGGTTAAACCCTCTTAGCTTCACTTAGCACTGCTTACTCCCACTTACACCCATGCTAATTTTCTTTAAAGAAAAGAAAAAAGGATGATATTTAAGTGGTGAAATGGGGGGAAGAAGAGGGTAAAACATTATAAAAAGCAGCTAGGGATATGCAGGACAAGTGTAGGAAAGGACAATAGCTCTACATTTGGCAGCAACAGCTGTGAATTACATGTATAGAATTTGGAATTTATAGCCTCACACCCCACAGGGAGGGGTGTTGGCAACATATATTTGCAGAGTAATCTGTGGTTTGAATGATTAGTTTCACTCTACATAGGAGCAAAACATAAAGCTATGTATGGGGCAATTTTCTTTTGCGGGACAGATGCCCTTTTTTAATTTTTAAGGTGAAACTGGGATGTTGGGGAAGGGCTGTAGGTATGTTTGAGGAGGTAAGTTGGGTGGGATAGGTTGCATTTGCACATAGACAAGGCAGACAAGACAGCAGACAGGGGTAGTGTATGAAACATGGGTAGACACCTTGACAGGGAGGGTGGTTGAGAATCCGAAGGCCATGAGCCCCCAAATTAATACAGTGGGACTGAGGTCCTCACACAAGGGCACTCACCACTGCTCCTTCGCAGCCCTGAAGGTGGCTGTGCTGTGGGCTGGACAGGAGGGGTGGCCTGCCCTCAAGTTGTGCCAAGTGGCCCTCAATCTAGCGCAGCTGCCCACCCAATGCTGATCGGATGATGCTGTGCACCAAACTCTGGACCTGACTGCTGGTGACAGGCTCTTGTCCGCGCCCGCTCCCAGAGCGGGGATGGGCCTCATCCCCTGAGGTGGTTCCACCCAAAGGTGGTACAGGGCTAGTGGATGAGGAAGTCCCGGGTTGGGTCCCAGATGTGCTGGGGCCCGGTGCCATGGCCAGATGAGGCAAGCTTTCCAAACATGCTATGGTGTTGAGATTTTAAAGAATATGTTAGTTAGTCATGAACAACACATTTCCAGATTAGTTATAACAGCATGCATAGGTGTTCCAATTAACCCCATAAAACAGATTTCAAATGGTTGCATAGCAAAATGAACACATGCATAAA
Source organism: Protopterus annectens (assembly GCF_019279795.1). NCBI lineage: Eukaryota > Metazoa > Chordata > Ceratodontiformes > Protopteridae > Protopterus > Protopterus annectens. The sequence continues at coordinate 771,386,874 of NC_056731.1, forward strand.
TGGAACAGCAGTATGCATTGTAATAGCATGCCAGCAACATTGACGGCAACAGGACACCAAGAATGGTATTTGAACAAGGTATGTTAACATGCAACCAATCAAATATATGAACAATAATAGAACACAAGTCCCAACATTAGGTTTGGAATAAAACATATGTATAGTATATGAATTTTAGTATTGATCCAGATGAGGGGTGGGGCGAGAGACAAAAAGTCCATTAACAACTGTTTATGCTTCTATTTTCCACAGCAATACTATAGCAATAACCCACGCCTCGGTTAACCAGCCGTGGGTAAATCCAGCATTACCAGGCGTGGGTTATTGCTATTATACAATGACATTATTTAAGAAAAGAAATATTTACTTTTTTTAAATAATGGCATTGTATAATGCCTCCTTGCTGCCCTTCGGCAGCTGTCTGGTATCCGCGGCAGTTCTGATGTACTGCGCATGCGTATGCCTACGCAGTACATCAGAGCTGTGGGCAAAAGCAATGGAGAAAGCAAAATCTCCATTGCTTTTTACTGTTTCTCTATGTTAAATGGGTTTAACATAGCGAGACAGCTTTAAAAAAGCAACGGAGAATCTCCGCTGCTTATTTTACAGCTGTCTCGCTATGTTAAACCCATTTAACATAGCGAGACAGTTTTGAAAAAAACAACGGAGAAAAAAAGATCTCCGTTGCTTTTTACACACTGTGTCACTATGTTAAAGGAGTTTAACATAGCGAGACAGCTTTAAAAAAAGCAACGGAGATCTCCGTTGCTTTTTTTAAACCTGTGTCGCTATGTTAAACTCCTTTAACATAGCGAGACAGTGTTTAAAAAAGACTTATAGTAATGGAAAAAGTCCGGGTGACCGGACCTTTTTCCATTAGTATAAGTCGATTTACAACGTGCACGCTGGCCAATCAGCGTGCACGTTTTGGAATATTAATGGGGGGGTCATGGTATAATGCTCAATACTGTATAGGTCTGGCCTCAGTTTACATCTGCCTATGGCCCATAGCTTCTGTATCAAAAACATACCTATTAAACTGTCAGCCTGGAATGGTATGGGGCAAACTGTGACAACTCTGGGTGTATGCCTAGAGGGGACTTGTATATGTTAGGGTTCCATATCTGGCACAGGAGGGGTACCCTGAAGTGCTGTTATATGAATGTGCTACTGTCATATGTCCACTGGTTTCCTATCTGTGTCCAGGGTATTGGCAGCAGTGACCACTACCCATGACAGTGTGACACTTGAGAGACATGTATCCGGAAGAGTGCATGTTGTATGTACCTATTCTGCTGTCATTTGCAGGCATGTGGTGGGACAGTTGAACAGCTGGACACAATTTATTAGTATACCCTTCATACAACTACTACCAACATTTCCTTACCGGTACAACCTGTGGAGAAAATATCAGTTAACACTACCTGACTGTGTTTACATTTATTCCTGATTCCTTGTGTGTAGATATGCACACATCTTAGTACCTCTCCCTGGATTCGAACCATGTCTGGGTGTGCAAGATTAACAACAAAGCTATTTCGCATCACACTGAGCTACTGGGGAATTGCTGTATTTTGTTTCACTGGTTTCTTCCTAATAGTCTCTTGGTTAGACAGTCTGAACTTGTAATCCTGTGATGCATGCATGACAGATAGTTATTGTACTGTGCATTAATCCTTTGGATTACTCCAATCTGAAAAGCAAAGGTTAACACAAGGCAATGCTGGATGAACCACACTTTGAAACTTTACACATTATTATTCAGGGTTCAAAGCTTAGTGCAGTATATATTTCACATTTCAGTTATATCTTGTTTTACAGCTTTACCATCTACAGTTTTTCTTACAGCTGGTTCACAGACCTACCTCACTTAATGTATGCTGTCACAGCCACATTTGCTGTGAAGAACCTGCATACATTCTATATGTGTACAACAACATGCCAGAATAAACACAACAGTTTTTTGTAGGCATCTTTATTGCACATCAATAATAGTCAGTCAAACTTTTTGGTTTATTCAGTTCACACAGTAACCGTATGCCTACTAGCAGTAAGCAATGTACTCCTTCTTAGCTATTTGAACAATATACTGCAAGATAGATTTGTACTCACCAGCCTGTTGGCGAAGCTTCAGAAGTCTGTCAGCATGGACTTCTATTTTTGTAGCCATCTCTGCTGCAGCTGTAGGGGAGAAAAACAAACATCATGCATACCTGTCTATCACATTCTCAGGCTAGTATTTGCTACAAACTACTTGATAGTGATACTTACTCACTACTGGAGCATTCCATGCCTGTGCATCTTGGATCCACTGGGCCAAGAGCACCTCCTTCCTTTGCTGTAGTTCAGCACAGTGGTGCCGTACCTGCTCTACAGTCCAGGGGATGCCAGTAGCACTGGTGAGATCACATGTGAGATGGTCCCAGGCCTTGACTTTGTATTGTGAGCCCTGGTACTGGCCCTGCAGCAGTATCTCCTCATGGTTTTCTACAAGGAGTCCAGCCATGACCCTGGACTCCTGAATGCTCCAGCGCTGTGCTCAAAAGTGTATTCCCTCTCCAATGCCAGACATGTTCCTGCAGAGATCAAACTAAACAGATTATGGCTGTATTCCCACCTGCACATTTTAAATAAGGCAATATTCCCTAACTTTGCCATCATTGGGACCATTTTTAACATGTTAAGCTCCACTAAGCATTGCACAAATCTGCTAAGCTGAGTTGAACAGTGCTTAAAGGGGTAATTGCTGAGCACTGCTTAACAGTGCACATATTTGGTTAGCTGAGCTACCTGCTGTTTAGCAATCATGTCTAAGCAATGCTTAAACCTGGTAAGTATAGCTGAGCATTTCTGACCATTGCTCACTTTTCATTTTAAAAAACTATCAGAATAATGGCTTCATTTAATAGGTGTATATGATTTACTTTACATGACACCCCTCTATGTGCTTTCATTATATTAGCAAGGGGTGTGACTATACTGTATGGGACACTTGTGTATACATGGGTGATTTCACATGTTATATGCACTCACACTTCCATTTTACATCAGCTACACTACCATGGTTGACAAAAAACAGTTACTACATAATTTATGTTGAAAAAATAATTTTAACACTGTTTTACATCTAAAAATAAATTGCCTGTCTTGGTACTCGAACCGTGAACACCTGCATGTAAAGCTAGGACTCTAACAACTACACTATCTCGGTTTGGAAATTTCAGATGTATATTTTTATTTATCTCCTATGGAATGTTTAAACAATGCTAAGCAGAGCACCATAACACGCATATCCGCTCAGCTATGCTTAACATTTCTTAGCATGGAAAAAAAATATTATATTATTATTATATTATTGTGTTATATAGTGAGTATTCTGGTTATTTGACAAATCATTGAGGACTGCAGTCAGGAAATAATGGCATACATTTTACTTTCAGACTTCTATCCTTCGTAAATTCATGCAAATGCGTGACCTGTTTGCTATTAACTTTCTACGTTTGTGAGAGCAATATTTAAGAAGTGTCCCTATTTTTAGGGCTTTGTCCCCCCATTATTTTTGCCTTTGTCCACATTTCCTGCTTTAGCAGGTTTCGATGTGTCACACAGCACTTTTACAATGCATGGGGTGTGTCACAGAACCTGTCACATACCCCCTGCATTGCTTTCCAGCTCCCATATGTATTTCAGTGTCCGCGGACACTGAAATACACATTTATTTCATTTCAGTGTCCGCGGACACTGAAATACTGGCATAATATTAAAGAAATTCTCTAATATTTTGCCGCATTTGTTTTAGAAAGTGCCGTATGGCACTTTCTGAGTGCAGGGGGTGTGTTCGTAGTCCATGCACTACTTAAACACACCCCCTGCACTCATTCATGGTTCGTGTCTATTTAGCCTTAACAGCAGTGCACCTTCATGGATATGCAAGGTGCGCTGCTGTGGCTACATGGACGTGAACCACTCCATGCAGGAACAGCACTATTCCTGCACAGAGTTTATTGAATCCAGGGGACTTTTTCACAAAGGTAATTTTTAAAATGTCTGTTTTAGCTAATAGGAAAAATGGTGGATTTTGTTCTTCCTTGCTTCACCCAAGCAAGTGTCTAATAATTGCATCTAACATCAGAAACATATTAGAAACTCTAAGGACTCATGTTGTCTGAAAGTTCAATGAACTGTATTGCAAAGGTTCAGCAGAAGGTATTATATCACATCTGTTTTCCAAGAAAAAAAATCCACTGAAGCTACTGTTTTGATATAAGAATGTTAATAGTAACAGTAATCATCAGTGCTTATTGTGAAAAGCAGGAGATTGCAACAGGCATATTGTCTTATGTTCCTAAATGACAAAAAAAAATCCCCTAATTTCTCTTTAGCTGTAATAGGCGTTGGTGCCGGTGTTGCAAAGGGAGGTGAAAAGGTTCAGTGAAACTACAGAATTACTCACCATGCATACTTGTAGCAGCCTAATGAAACACTGCTGCAAGAGAACTGAGCGTGATACACCGATGACATGTCTTAAGGTTGGAAACATGAGATGTAAGCATGTGCAGCAGACAAACAATGTTAGATTCCATGGTGGTCAGACAGTTATCTGTCAATATTGCACTAATTACTTGCAAATAGACTCAAACATGCCACAGAATGTTACTGATGCATATGTAAAAATGTGTCTATTTTGATTCACTGTAAATACAATAAGTGTAAGATTCTTGCTAGTTTCACATGTTATTTAATATTGAAGCTATGTAAGTATGATGAGCACATACTGTAAAACATTCCAGTGTTTGTTCTTTGCGGCAATATGAGGCTTGTCTATGATGCTTTGGATGTGGAGCTGTGGAATTCTGTATGTGCAGTGAGAAAATAACTGAGAGAAACTGCTCAACTATTTACAATCATGTTCAGGTGAAATCTGTCCAGTGCAGCACTTTCAGCAAACAGAAAAGAGTTGTAAGTATGCATCGTCAGAGTATACTCCTACAATGGGCATCATATCCAGGATAAATTTGCACAGGCATTGATGGTGTTAATAGGCGTAATTAACATCATTAGCCACATCTTGTCTTAATAGAGCATTTGTATATTGAAATCAGCATGGGAAATGAACAGCCTTTTCATGTAAAATGAATGGTATTGTCAAAGTACTTGATAAAACTATTAAAACTAATATACCACTGTTGAATATTTAAGCAAGAATGGCATTACTTGCATAACAAACAAGTTTGTTGTTTAATGACAACTGTGACAGACCAGAGACAAAATTAACTTACATGCTTCTGTTCTGCCTCTTTTTCACTGTCTCCTTAGTGGAGAGAGAGTGAGAGACAGATCTGTAACTGAAGTTACTTGGGTTTAAGTAATGGGTCCAGACAGTGAAGGAGCCTCCTGGAAAGTTATAATTCACCAACCACAGAGCAGCTGTTCCCCTTCTTTACCTAGCAGACACATTTGTTAATGTGGGGTTACACTCAGATGCTATAAATATGGTTGCACAAATAGTTTTGGTCAGGCCTTAAAAAATGCATCCACATCAGCCAGTGTTTGCACGGTATGCCAGTATAAACATAACAACAAGGTGGTCAAATCATGTGAACAATGCCTATGCCTCACTTGTTGCAGATGACAGCCTTTCAGTACCTGACACCTCCTTCTCAACATCTTGATAAGAGATGTGCTGCTGATATGACTGATTCCTTTGAAAAAAGAATGAGACACCCTCATAAGGTGATGTGGGCTTCTAGGTAAGGGGAATGGTTAGGTTATTGGCCCCAAAAGGGCAAATAAAATGTTTAGTAGGGCGAACAAATGGAAATTACGCAGTCAGTATTATCTAAAAAAAGTGATCGCTTTGGTTAAATTTGAACAAGAGATTGCCTAATAATTTTTTGCTGTACTGTTCTCAAACTGTGAAACATACAGCTTGCTTAGTAGAAATACATTACATTCTATCTCCTATAAATTTAATCCTTTTAAAGCAAAGCTGCAGTTTTTCACATATCGAGCACATCTGTTACAGACCTTTTGAAATTGTAGTTTGAATACAAATACATCTGGCAACAGTGGCATTTGTAAGTCCTGCTGAGTGTGAATTATACTTCATAACTAGTAATGTGCCATATTTTGGTACAGGAGGAAAAATAACATAATATATCCAGGGCTTATAAACTTTAGTCGGTAGCACATGTATTTGAAGACCAAGCTTCTAACGTTTGCTTTAACTGATTTCAAACTAAGACTAGGTAACTTATGAATGGATATGCAATATGCAATAGGCAGAATTAACTTTTTTTAATGCACATGTTATTTTATCAAAGAAAATTATTCTGCTTCTTTAAGTCCAGTCTAGTACAGTAGGCTTGTCTTATTTCATCTGAGTAGGTGTTTTCTGAACATTGTTATCAGGATGACATAACGCATCTTTTGGCTTCATTGATTAATTGACAGCTGATAATCTGTCTCATCAGTATTAGCAACTGTTAAAAATCAGAAGAGAGAAAAGAGTACAAGATTTTGAAAATATTTATCTATATTTATCTATATTTCCTTCGTTTATCATGCATTGCAAAATCATTTAGGAAAGCTGATGCTCCTAGTACATAAATTTCTGCTTTTTTATGCGTAGTGATATAAAAAGTAATAGTCAAGATCGTTTCCAGTTCTTGCTGAATTACAAATGGATGTCAGTAATGGTATTAGGATCCTACATTTATACCTTTTTTATTTTATGCAGTTTTTCTTTTTGGCCTGGTCTGCCTCAGAAACCATTAGGCCCATCCCTATCAGACCCCATTGAACCCATTTATTGACCTGGTATGGAAAGGACAAAGAAGGAAAATACTACTGACTCCCTTTCCATAGAGGTGTGATAATGTGATATCATTGTACAGTGCTTGTAAGACAATCTTCAGTCCTAGACAGCAGATGTATGACCTAATGGAAGAGGTGTGATAATGTGATATAATTGTACAGTGCTTGTAAGACAATCTTCAGTCCAAGACAGCAGATGTATGACCTAATGGAAGAGATGTGATAATGTGATACCATTGTACAGTGCTTGTAAGACAATCTTCAGTCCTAGACAGCAGATGTATGACCTAATGGAAGAGGTGTGATAATGTGATATCATTGTACAGTGCTTGTAAGACAATCTTCAGTCCTAGATATCAGATGTATGACCTAATGAAAGAGGTGTGATAATGTGATGTCATTGTACAGTACTTGTAAGACAATCTTCAGTCCTAGACAGCAGATGTATGACCTAATGGATGAGATGTGATAATGTGATATCATTGTACAGTGCTTGTAAGACAATCTTCAGTCGTAGACAGCAGATGTATGATCTAATGGAAGAGATGTGATAATGTGATATCATTGTACAGTGCTTGTAAGACAATCTTCAGTCTTAGACAGCAGATGTATGACCTAATGGAAGAGATGTGATAATGTGATATCATTGTGCAGTGCTTGTAAGACAATCTTCAGTCCTAGACAGCAGATGTATGACCTAATAGAAGAGGTGTGATAATGTGATATCATTGTACAGTGCTTGTAAGACAATCTTCAGTCCTAGACAGCAGAAGTATGACCTAATGGAAGAGATGTGATAATGTGATATCATTGTACAGTGCTTGTAAGACAATCTTCAGTCCTAGACAGCAGATGTATGACCTAATGGAAGAGATGTGATAATGTGATATAATTGTACAGTGCTTGTAAGACAATCTTCAGTCCTAGACAGCAGATGTATGACCTAATGGAAGAGGTGTGATAATGTGATATCATTGTACAGTGCTTGTAAGACAATCTTCAGTCCTAGACAGCAGATGTATGACCTAATGGAAGAGGTGTGATAATGTGATATCATTGTACAGTGCTTGTAAGACAATCTTCAGTCCTAGACAGCAGATGTATGACCTAATGGAAGAGATGTGATAAAGTGATATCATTGTACAGTGCTTGTAAGACAATCTTCAGTCCTAGACAGCAGATGTATGACCTAATGGAAGAGATGTGATAATGTGATGTCATTGTGCAGTGCTTGTAAGACAATCTTCAGTCCTAGACAGCAGATGTATGACCTAATGGAAGAGATGTGATAATGTGATGTCATTGTGCAGTGCCTGTAAGATAATCGTCAGTCTTAGACAGCAGATGTATGACCTAATGGAAGAGATGTGATAATGTGATATCATTGTACAGTGCTTGTAAGACAATCTTCAGTCCTAGACAGCAGATGTATGATCTAATGGAAGAGATGTGATAATGTGATATCATTGTACAGTGCTTGTAAGACAATCTTCAATCCTAGACAGCAGATGTATGACCTAATGGAAGAGGTGTGATAATGTGATATCATTGTACAGTGCTTGTAAGACAATCTTCAGTCCTAGACAGCAGATGTATGACCTAATGGAAGAGGTGTGATAATGTGATATCATTGTACAGTGCTTGTAAGACAATCTTCAGTACTAGACAGCAGATGTATGGCCTAATGGAAGAGGTGTGATAATGTGATATCATTGTACAGTGCTTGTAAGACAATTTTCAGTCATAGACAGCAGATGTATGACCTAATGGAAGAGGTGTGATAATGTGATGTCGTTGTACAGTGCTTGTAAGACAATCTTCAGTCCTAGACAGCAGATGTATGACCTAATGGAAGAGATGTGATAATGTGATATCATTGTACAGTGCTTGTAAGACAATCTTCAGTCCTAGACAGCAGATGCATGACCTAATGGAAGAGGTGTGATAATATGATATCATTGTACAGTGCTTGTAAGACAATCTTCAGTCCTAGACAGCAGATGTATGACCTAATGGAAGAGGTATGATAATATGATATCATTGTGCAGTGCTTGTTAGACAATCTTCGGTCCTAGCCAGCAGATGTATGACCTAATGGAAGAGGTGTGATAATGTGATATCATTGTGCAGTGCTTGTAAGGCAATCTTCAGTCCTAGACAGCAGATGTATGACCTAATGGGAGAGGTGTGATAATGTGATGTCATTGTACAGTGCTTGTAAGACAATCTTCAGTCCTAGACAGCAGATGTATGACCTAATGGAACAGGTGTGATAATGTGATGTCATTGTACAGTGCTTGTAAGACAATCTTCAGTCCTAGACAGCAGATGTATGACCTAATGGAAGAGGTGTGATAATGTGATATCATTGTACAGTGCTTGTAAGAGAATCTTCAGTCCTAGACAGCAGATGTATGACCTAATGGAAGAGGTGTGATAATGTGAAATCATTGTACAGTTCTTGTAAGAGAATCTTCAGTCCTAGACAGCAGATGTATGACCTAATGGAAGAGGTGTGATAATGTGAAATCATTGTACAGTTCTTGTAAGAGAATCTTCAGTCCTAGACAGCAGATGTATGACCTAATAGAAGAGGTGTGATAATGTGATGTCATTGTACAGTGCTTGTAAGAGAATCTTCAGTCCTAGACAGCAGATGTATGACCTAATGGAAGAGGTGTGATAATGTGATATCATTGTGCAGTGCTTGTAAGGCAATCTTCAGTCCAAGACAGCAGATGTATGACCTAATGGGAGAGGTGTGATAATGTGATGTCATTGTGCAGTGCTTGTTAGACAATCTTCGGTCCTAGCCAGCAAATGTATGACCTAATGGAAGAGGTGTGATAATGTGATATCATTGTGCAGTGCTTGTAAGGCAATCTTCAGTCCTAGACAGCAGATGTATGACCTAATGGGAGAGGTGTGATAATGTGATGTCATTGTACAGTGCTTGTAAGACAATCTTCAGTCCTAGACAGCAGATGTATGACCTAATGGAACAGGTGTGATAATGTGATGTCATTGTACAGTGCTTGTAAGACAATCTTCAGTCCTAGACAGCAGATGTATGACCTAATGGAAGAGGTGTGATAATGTGATATCATTGTACAGTGCTTGTAAGAGAATCTTCAGTCCTAGACAGCAGATGTATGACCTAATGGAAGAGGTGTGATAATGTGAAATCATTGTACAGTTCTTGTAAGAGAATCTTCAGTCCTAGACAGCAGATGTATGACCTAATAGAAGAGGTGTGATAATGTGATGTCATTGTACAGTGCTTGTAAGAGAATCTTCAGTCCTAGACAGCAGATGTATGACCTAATGGAAGAGGTGTGATAATGTGATATCATTGTACAGTGCTTGTAAGACAATCTTCAGTCCTAGACAGCAAATGTATGACCTAATGGAAGAGGTGTAATAATGTGATATCATTGTACAGTGCTTGTAAGACAATCTTCAGTCCTAGACAGCAGATGTATGACCTAATGGAAGAGGTGTGATAATGTGATATCATTGTACAGTGCTTGTAAGACAATCTTCAGTCCTAGACAGCAGATGTATGACCTAATGGAAGAGGTGTGATAATGTGATATCATTGTACAGTGCTTGTAAGACAATCTTCAGTCCTTGACAGCAGATGTATGACCTAATGGAAGAGATGTGATAATGTGATATCATTGCGCAGTGCTTGTTAGGCAATCTTCAGTCCTAGACAGCAGATGTATGACCTAATGGAAGAGGTGTGATAATGTGATATCATTGTAGAGTGCTTGTAAGACAATCTTCAGTCCTAGACAGCAGACGATGACCTAATGGAAGAGGTGTGATAATGTAATGTCATTGTACAGTGCTTTTAAGACAATCTTCAATCCTAGACAACAGATGTATGACCTAATAGAAGAGGTGTGGTAATGTGATGTCATTGTACAGTGCTTGTAAGACAATCTTCAGTCCTAGACAGCAGATGTATGATCTAATAGAAGAGGTGTGATAATGTGATATAATTGTACAGTGCTTGTAAGACAATCTTCAGTCCTAGACAGCAGATGTATGGCCTAATGGAAGAGATGTGATAATGTGATATCATTGTACAGTGCTTGTAAGACAATCTTCAGTCCTAGACAGCAGATGTATGACCTAATGGAAGAGATGTGATAATGTGATATCATTGTACAGTGCTTGTAAGACAATCTTCAGTCTTAGACAGCAGATGTATGACCTAATGGAAGAGGTGTGATAATGTGATATCATTGTACAGTGCTTGTAAGACAATCTTCAGTCCTATACAGCAGATGTATGACCTAATGGAAGAGGTGTGATAATGTGATATCATTGTACAGTGCTTGTAAGACAATCTTCAGTCCTAGACAGCAGATGTATGACCTAATGGAAGAGGTGTGATAATGTGATATCATTGTACAGTGCTTGTAAGACAATCTTCAGTCCTAGACAGCAGATGTATGACCTAATGGAAGAGGTGTGATAATGTGATGTCATTGTACAGTGCTTGTAAGACAATATTCAGTCCTAATTAGCAGATGTATGACCTAATGGAAGAGATGTGATAATGTGATATCATTGTATAGTGCTTGTAAGACAATCTTCAGTCCTAGACAGCAGATGTATGACCTAATGGAAGAGATGTGATAATGTGATATCATTGTACAGTGCTTGTAAGACAATCTACAGTCCTAGACAGCAGATGTATGACCTAATAGAAGAGGTGTGATAATGTGATGTCATTGTACAGTGCTTGTAAGACAATCTTCAGTCCTAGACAGCAGATGTATGACCTAATAGAAGAGGTGTGATAATGTGATATCATTGTACAGTGCTTTTAAGAGAATCTTCAGTCCTAGACAGCAGATGTATGACCTAATAGAAGAGGTGTGATAATGTGATGTCATTGTACAGTGCTTGTAAGAGAATCTTCAGTCCTAGACAGCAGATGTATGACCTAATGGAAGAGGTGTGATAATGTGATATCATTGTGCAGTGCTTGTAAGGCAATCTTCAGTCCTAGACAGCAGATGTATGACCTAATGGGAGAGGTGTGATAATGTGATGTCATTGTGCAGTGCTTGTTAGACAATCTTCGGTCCTAGCCAGCATATGTATGACCTAATGGAAGAGGTGTGATAATGTGATATCATTGTGCAGTGCTTGTAAGGCAATCTTCAGTCCTAGACAGCAGATGTATGACCTAATGGGAGAGGTGTGATAATGTGATGTCATTGTACAGTGCTTGTAAGACAATCTTCAGTCCTAGACAGCAGATGTATGACCTAATGGAACAGGTGTGATAATGTGATGTCATTGTACAGTGCTTGTAAGACAATCTTCAGTCCTAGACAGCAGATGTATGACCTAATGGAAGAGGTGTGATAATGTGATATCATTGTACAGTGCTTGTAAGAGAATCTTCAGTCCTAGACAGCAGATGTATGACCTAATGGAAGAGGTGTGATAATGTGAAATCATTGTACAGTTCTTGTAAGAGAATCTTCAGTCCTAGACAGCAGATGTATGACCTAATAGAAGAGGTGTGATAATGTGATGTCATTGTACAGTGCTTGTAAGAGAATCTTCAGTCCTAGACAGCAGATGTATGACCTAATGGAAGAGGTGTGATAATGTGATATCATTGTACAGTGCTTGTAAGACAATCTTCAGTCCTAGACAGCAAATGTATGACCTAATGGAAGAGGTGTAATAATGTGATATCATTGTACAGTGCTTGTAAGACAATCTTCAGTCCTAGACAGCAGATGTATGACCTAATGGAAGAGGTGTGATAATGTGATATCATTGTACAGTGCTTGTAAGACAATCTTCAGTCCTAGACAGCAGATGTATGACCTAATGGAAGAGGTGTGATAATGTGATATCATTGTACAGTGCTTGTAAGACAATCTTCAGTCCTTGACAGCAGATGTATGACCTAATGGAAGAGATGTGATAATGTGATATCATTGCGCAGTGCTTGTTAGGCAATCTTCAGTCCTAGACAGCAGATGTATGACCTAATGGAAGAGGTGTGATAATGTGATATCATTGTACAGTGCTTGTAAGACAATCTTCAGTCCTAGACAGCAAATGTATGACCTAATGGAAGAGGTGTAATAATGTGATATCATTGTACAGTGCTTGTAAGACAATCTTCAGTCCTAGACAGCAGATGTATGACCTAATGGAAGAGGTGTGATAATGTGATATCATTGTACAGTGCTTGTAAGACAATCTTCAGTCCTAGACAGCAGATGTATGACCTAATGGAAGAGGTGTGATAATGTGATATCATTGTACAGTGCTTGTAAGACAATCTTCAGTCCTTGACAGCAGATGTATGACCTAATGGAAGAGATGTGATAATGTGATATCATTGCGCAGTGCTTGTTAGGCAATCTTCAGTCCTAGACAGCAGATGTATGACCTAATGGAAGAGGTGTGATAATGTGATATCATTGTAGAGTGCTTGTAAGACAATCTTCAGTCCTAGACAGCAGACGTATGACCTAATGGAAGAGGTGTGATAATGTAATGTCATTGTACAGTGCTTTTAAGACAATCTTCAATCCTAGACAACAGATGTATGACCTAATAGAAGAGGTGTGGTAATGTGATGTCATTGTACAGTGCTTGTAAGACAATCTTCAGTCCTAGACAGCAGATGTATGATCTAATAGAAGAGGTGTGATAATGTGATATAATTGTACAGTGCTTGTAAGACAATCTTCAGTCCTAGACAGCAGATGTATGGCCTAATGGAAGAGATGTGATAATGTGATATCATTGTACAGTGCTTGTAAGACAATCTTCAGTCCTAGACAGCAGATGTATGACCTAATGGAAGAGATGTGATAATGTGATATCATTGTACAGTGCTTGTAAGACAATCTTCAGTCTTAGACAGCAGATGTATGACCTAATGGAAGAGGTGTGATAATGTGATATCATTGTACAGTGCTTGTAAGACAATCTTCAGTCCTATACAGCAGATGTATGACCTAATGGAAGAGGTGTGATAATGTGATATCATTGTACAGTGCTTGTAAGACAATCTTCAGTCCTAGACAGCAGATGTATGACCTAATGGAAGAGGTGTGATAATGTGATATCATTGTACAGTGCTTGTAAGACAATCTTCAGTCCTAGACAGCAGATGTATGACCTAATGGAAGAGGTGTGATAATGTGATGTCATTGTACAGTGCTTGTAAGACAATATTCAGTCCTAATTAGCAGATGTATGACCTAATGGAAGAGATGTGATAATGTGATATCATTGTACAGTGCTTGTAAGACAATCTACAGTCCTAGACAGCAGATGTATGACCTAATAGAAGAGGTGTGATAATGTGATGTCATTGTACAGTGCTTGTAAGACAATCTTCAGTCCTAGACAGCAGATGTATGACCTAATAGAAGAGGTGTGATAATGTGATATCATTGTACAGTGCTTTTAAGAGAATCTTCAGTCCTAGACAGCAGATGTATGACCTAATAGAAGAGGTGTGATAATGTGATGTCATTGTACAGTGCTTGTAAGAGAATCTTCAGTCCTAGACAGCAGATGTATGACCTAATGGAAGAGGTGTGATAATGTGATATCATTGTGCAGTGCTTGTAAGGCAATCTTCAGTCCTAGACAGCAGATGTATGACCTAATGGGAGAGGTGTGATAATGTGATGTCATTGTGCAGTGCTTGTTAGACAATCTTCGGTCCTAGCCAGCATATGTATGACCTAATGGAAGAGGTGTGATAATGTGATATCATTGTGCAGTGCTTGTAAGGCAATCTTCAGTCCTAGACAGCAGATGTATGACCTAATGGGAGAGGTGTGATAATGTGATGTCATTGTACAGTGCTTGTAAGACAATCTTCAGTCCTAGACAGCAGATGTATGACCTAATGGAACAGGTGTGATAATGTGATGTCATTGTACAGTGCTTGTAAGACAATCTTCAGTCCTAGACAGCAGATGTATGACCTAATGGAAGAGGTGTGATAATGTGATATCATTGTACAGTGCTTGTAAGAGAATCTTCAGTCCTAGACAGCAGATGTATGACCTAATGGAAGAGGTGTGATAATGTGAAATCATTGTACAGTTCTTGTAAGAGAATCTTCAGTCCTAGACAGCAGATGTATGACCTAATAGAAGAGGTGTGATAATGTGATGTCATTGTACAGTGCTTGTAAGAGAATCTTCAGTCCTAGACAGCAGATGTATGACCTAATGGAAGAGGTGTGATAATGTGATATCATTGTACAGTGCTTGTAAGACAATCTTCAGTCCTAGACAGCAAATGTATGACCTAATGGAAGAGGTGTAATAATGTGATATCATTGTACAGTGCTTGTAAGACAATCTTCAGTCCTAGACAGCAGATGTATGACCTAATGGAAGAGGTGTGATAATGTGATATCATTGTACAGTGCTTGTAAGACAATCTTCAGTCCTAGACAGCAGATGTATGACCTAATGGAAGAGGTGTGATAATGTGATATCATTGTACAGTGCTTGTAAGACAATCTTCAGTCCTTGACAGCAGATGTATGACCTAATGGAAGAGATGTGATAATGTGATATCATTGCGCAGTGCTTGTTAGGCAATCTTCAGTCCTAGACAGCAGATGTATGACCTAATGGAAGAGGTGTGATAATGTGATATCATTGTACAGTGCTTGTAAGACAATCTTCAGTCCTAGACAGCAAATGTATGACCTAATGGAAGAGGTGTAATAATGTGATATCATTGTACAGTGCTTGTAAGACAATCTTCAGTCCTAGACAGCAGATGTATGACCTAATGGAAGAGGTGTGATAATGTGATATCATTGTACAGTGCTTGTAAGACAATCTTCAGTCCTAGACAGCAGATGTATGACCTAATGGAAGAGGTGTGATAATGTGATATCATTGTACAGTGCTTGTAAGACAATCTTCAGTCCTTGACAGCAGATGTATGACCTAATGGAAGAGATGTGATAATGTGATATCATTGCGCAGTGCTTGTTAGGCAATCTTCAGTCCTAGACAGCAGATGTATGACCTAATGGAAGAGGTGTGATAATGTGATATCATTGTAGAGTGCTTGTAAGACAATCTTCAGTCCTAGACAGCAGACGATGACCTAATGGAAGAGGTGTGATAATGTAATGTCATTGTACAGTGCTTTTAAGACAATCTTCAATCCTAGACAACAGATGTATGACCTAATAGAAGAGGTGTGGTAATGTGATGTCATTGTACAGTGCTTGTAAGACAATCTTCAGTCCTAGACAGCAGATGTATGATCTAATAGAAGAGGTGTGATAATGTGATATAATTGTACAGTGCTTGTAAGACAATCTTCAGTCCTAGACAGCAGATGTATGGCCTAATGGAAGAGATGTGATAATGTGATATCATTGTACAGTGCTTGTAAGACAATCTTCAGTCCTAGACAGCAGATGTATGACCTAATGGAAGAGATGTGATAATGTGATATCATTGTACAGTGCTTGTAAGACAATCTTCAGTCTTAGACAGCAGATGTATGACCTAATGGAAGAGGTGTGATAATGTGATATCATTGTACAGTGCTTGTAAGACAATCTTCAGTCCTATACAGCAGATGTATGACCTAATGGAAGAGGTGTGATAATGTGATATCATTGTACAGTGCTTGTAAGACAATCTTCAGTCCTAGACAGCAGATGTATGACCTAATGGAAGAGGTGTGATAATGTGATATCATTGTACAGTGCTTGTAAGACAATCTTCAGTCCTAGACAGCAGATGTATGACCTAATGGAAGAGGTGTGATAATGTGATGTCATTGTACAGTGCTTGTAAGACAATATTCAGTCCTAATTAGCAGATGTATGACCTAATGGAAGAGATGTGATAATGTGATATCATTGTATAGTGCTTGTAAGACAATCTTCAGTCCTAGACAGCAGATGTATGACCTAATGGAAGAGATGTGATAATGTGATATCATTGTACAGTGCTTGTAAGACAATCTACAGTCCTAGACAGCAGATGTATGACCTAATAGAAGAGGTGTGATAATGTGATGTCATTGTACAGTGCTTGTAAGACAATCTTCAGTCCTAGACAGCAGATGTATGACCTAATAGAAGAGGTGTGATAATGTGATATCATTGTACAGTGCTTTTAAGACAATCTTCAGTCATAGACAGCAGATGTATGACCTAATAGAAGAGGTGTGATAATGTGATGTCATTGTACAGTGCTTGTAAGACAATCTTCAGTCCTAGACAGCAGATGTATGACCTAATGGAAGAGGTGTGATAATGTGATGTCATTGTACAGTGCTTGTAAGACAATCTTCAGTCCTAATTAGCAGATGTATGACCTAATGGAAGAGATGTGATAATGTGATATCATTGTACAGTGCTTGTAAGACAATCTACAGTCCTAGACAGCAGATGTATGACCTAATAGAAGAAGTGTGATAATGTGATGTCATTGTACAGTGCTTGTAAGACAATCTTCAGTCCTAGACAGCAGATGTATGACCTAATAGAAGAGATGTGATAATGTGATATCATTGTACAGTGCTTGTAAGACAATCTTCAGTCCTAGACAGCAGATGCATGACCTAATGGAAGAGATGTTATAATGTGATATCATTGTACAGTGCTTGTAAGACAATCTTCAGTCCTAGACCGCAGATGTATGACCTAATGGAAGAGATGTGATAATGTGATATCATTGTACAGTGGTTGTAAGACAATCTTCAGTCCTAATTAGCAGATGTATGACCTAATGGAAGAGATGTGATAATGTGATATCATTGTACAGTGCTTGTAAGACAATCTTCAGTCCTGGACAGCAGATGTATGACCTAATGGAAGAGGTGTGATAATGTGATATCATTGTACAGTGCTTGTAAGACAATCTTCAGTCCTAGACAGCAGATGTATGACCTAATGGAAGAGGTGTGATAATGTGATGTCATTGTACAGTGCTTGTAAGACAATCTTCAGTCCTAATTAGCAGATGTATGACCTAATGGAAGAGATGTGATAATGTGATATCATTGTACAGTGATTGTAAGACAATCTACAGTCCTAATTAGCAGATGTATGACCTAATGGAAGAGGTGTGATAATGTTATGTCATTGTACAGTGCTTGTAAGACAATCTTCAGTCCTAGACAGCAGATGTATGACCTAATGGAAGAGGTGTGATAATGTGATATCATTGTACAGTGCTTGTAAGACAATCTTCAGTCCTAGACAGCAGATGTATGACCTAATGGAAGAGATGTGATAATGTGATATCATTGTACAGTGCTTGTAAGACAATCTTCAGTCCTGGACAGCAGATGTATGACCTAATGGAAGAGATGTGATAATGTGATATCATTGTACAGTGCTTGTAAGACAATCTTCAGTCCTAGACTGCAGATGTATGACCTAATGGAAGAGATGTTATAATGTGATATCATTGTACAGTGCTTGTAAGACAATCTTCAGTCCTAGACCGCAGATGTATGACCTAATGGAAGAGATGTGATAATGTGATATCATTGTACAGTGCTTGTAAGACAATCTTCAGTCCTAGACAGCAGATGTATGACCTAATGGAAGAGATGTTATAATGTGATATCATTGTACAGTGCTTGTAAGACAATCTTCAGTCCTAGACCGCAGATGTATGACCTAATGGAAGAGATGTGATAATGTGATATCATTGTACAGTGCTTGTAAGACAATCTTCAGTCCTAATTAGCAGATGTATGACCTAATGGAAGAGATGTGATAATGTGATATCATTGTACAGTGCTTGTAAGACAATCTCTAGTCCTAGACAGCAGATGTATGACCTAATGGAAGAGATGTGATAATGTGATATCATTGTACAGTGCTTGTAAGACAATCTCTAGTCCTAGACAGCAGATGTATGACCTAATGGAAGAGGTGTGATAATGTGATATCATTGTACAGTGCTTGTAAGACAATCTCTAGTCCTAGACAGCAGATGTATGACCTAATGGAAGAGGTGTGATAATGTGATATCATTGTACAGTGCTTGTAAGACAATCTCTAGTCCTAGACAGCAGATGTATGACCTAATGGAAGAATACAGTCTTTTATCCTTGTTCCTTAACTCTGCAAGCTTTTCTGCTCAGGCATCCATCATAACATTGTATCTCATCATAAGCAAGGGCATCAGAGCTGCTATTATGAGACTAAGCATTATTTATTACATCAGAAGAACAGTGATTTATGTCATTAGGTAAGAGTTGTCATTTCCCCTCAAGATATTTCTAATGATCATCAGCTTCATTTTTCTTTGATAAAGAAGATGTATAAAAAATTAACTTAGTCAGTCATTGTGGCATGTTGCGACTAATCAGGCTTGGACCTGCTGTATGACTTTCCATGCTTTCACTACTTTTTGCTGCTTTATGGAAGTATTTGTGAAATAAATGCTTTCAAAAATACATTAATTAATTTCTAGATGACTAAGGTGTAAATTGGTTTTGCATGTCATACTGCATGACAAAGCATTGCATTTTTAAGTCGCATGTTTCACAGCTAGCCTGGTTCCATGGCACAAAGGATGGAGTCCTGAGTAAGATGCAGGCAAGTGGGGTGCAATTAGTAGCCCTTAACAGGCAAGAGAGGGAGGAATGAAGGGTCAAGGCCTGCTTACCTCTATGGAAAGGGGTGAGTAGGGATGCACACACTTGTGGGTGCAGTATTGGCGTGATTTTTCTGGTGGAGAACATAGAAACCATCAATCATGATTCAAAGGGAAGGGCATGTCTTCTTGCTGAGAAACAATCATCGCAAAAGTGAAGGAATACCCTTGACTTACTGTTATCGCATGTCCCTCCTTGGTGCTTCACTGGGTGCATGTAGCGGATAGTGCTGCATATGAAAAATCCAACCACTGTCTGATGTTAATCGCTGTCTGAATTATGATTGCTCCCAAGTGAATAAATGGATCAACTGGCTGATAGGGGGTTTAAGCTGAGAGGCAGCAGTGGGCAAAGAAAATAAATTCAAAGAACATTTTTATTACCCTTTCTAGCCAGACTATTCAATATCCCCAGGATTTTGGTATCCATAGGAATTATCCATGTATAAATGCTGAATCGTTAAACAAGTACTCCAAATGGATATTAAAGCAAATAATCTGTAGCTATATTTAACCCTACACTCCCCAGGCAGGAGGGAGCTTTGCTTCCACATCTCTTAGTTAAAGAAATCACAGCCAAGATTACTGCACCTTGTGAGAAAGTCAGTTTCTTCTTTGCAGCACAACCTTCTTTCAATGAACAATAATTTTAAACAACTTCAAATTCTGCACTTTTTTTTCTTTGTTGCCATTGTAGATTTGCACACAAATCCACTTATTTTTCTGTTCTGGACCATTATTCATGGAGTCATTCCTTGAATCCCACATCATGTAGCTCTCACGTGGCACCATATGGGATGATTTAAGAATGTCTTTTGTGGATAAGGAGTAATTAGGGTTTGGATAGTCTTAATTACTGCCAGAATAAGAGAATGAATCTGAAATCAAGTGGCCATAATCCATAAATAATGTAGATTTTCACATATATTCCTACTTGGCAGGCTTTTCCAGAGTATCATTCTTACAATGCATACAGACATGAGCCCTTCTGGCACTGGGATGCTTAGTGATATTGTATAGGGACATTTTTTTCACACAACCTCAGCTAAACCTTGTGATTGAGGATCTAGTCTTCTAGACGATGTTTCTGTGGAGGGGGAAAAAATATGTTCTGCTTGAGATAGGAGAAATGGACATTCAACTCACTATCATTCTTCTCAAGGCTTGCTTCTCAGGTGCTGGGTTCTGCTTCATCAATCCAAGTTACATGCACTGTAGTGGAAACTTCAGTGGTCTGTGATTGTACATTATAAGTATCATAGGAATCGTATAAAACATAACGTAACAGTGTCATGTGACCATTAAGTTTTGCCATTATCCACCATTAGACTGTGTTTCAAGGAGGGTTAGGCCAGTCAAGCCAATGGTGAATTTGTAAAAGTACATCTGATCATCTAGTTCCCATTAGAAGGAAGCAAAAGTATCACATTCCTTGCATTCCCACAACGATTTATTCCAGAGTAGAAGGCGCATCATACTGAGCATATCTCTCCACTGTACTTTATTTGTTGATCAAAACATATATATCTGGCTCTAGAATTTGTAGGACTGTTTGATTTCTGGAAATATAAGAAATCCAGGGATACTGGTTCTCTGATGGAATGAAATGCAATCTCTCCTTTGAAGACTACAAGGTACCAGTTACAGAGACAGTGTTTCTAGTCTTTTCTGCTAGTTAGGCAATCTTCTTACTTAGGTACCTCTGGGTTATTTCTAGTTGTTTCGTATATCTAGTGAGGGACATTCATTCAGCCCAGGGAATGAATTTGCTTCCAGCCAGAGCTGCCATAACAATTCCCTGTTTTCAAGCCTTTGTTCCCAAGCTCCACCTCGAACATTAGGAATGACTTGTTCTAACACAAAAAACAAAAATAATGTGTTGCCTTTACATAATTGCCTGTGTTTATAGGGAGCATTGTTTCATTAAAGGTTTTAAATTGTAATAATGTTCATGAATGTGCTTCTTTAAAGCCCTTTCAGTTTTTCCCACATACAAAAAATACAGAAATCACAATAGGAGAGATAAACTACACTGGTGGAATTACAGTCACATTTGTGAAGTAGTTTAAACTAGAATTCCATACTTTTAAGCTTCAAGGTGTCACCTACTGCACACAAGCACTGCATTTTGTCATACCTCTTGGTGCTTACAGGAAGTTGCAAAAGCTTTAGTTATTGTAGCTGATTCCAGCTTTTCTTTTAAATTAGAATGCCGTGTGTAAACAGACTGTGGTCCTACACCTAGTATTCTGCTGATAGCATTATCACATGCGATGACGTTCCTATTGTTAGTCATAATTTGCTTAATAGAATTACTACGCATACCATATTTAATAACAATGGTCTATTCAAAATTGCTGTTGGACTCGTCATGAGGGGTCCCTGTAATCTGGGGACCTAAACTTAGCAGGAAGAATTTATCATCACGTTTTTTACAGACCTTTTCTTGATGTCATAAAGTAGTTTCAGTGGATATTCTATTTTAAATCTAAATTAACTCTATTTCAAGAAAAAAAAACTGTTTGTCACATGAAACTATCTTCAAAATGTGGACTTTGTCCCTTTACCAACTGTTTTTCTGTACTAAAGGATGATTACTACTAAAATGCAGGAAAGTATTGGCATAAGTGGGCTTTCTATACAATAGGGAAATACATTTATTTTCCTTGGCCTTTACAAATGTAATATCCAAGTAATTAATCTTCCCGCTAGAGAAAGAGTAGGCAAATTAAAAAAAAAAAATCAGTGGATGCATTTAAAAAGTTAATAAAACTTTCTAATTCTGATGCACTTCCTTTCCATATAAGAAATATGTCACCCAGAAAATGAAAATAAGAAACTATAAAGTGCATAAAATCTGACACAAAAACTTTCCCTGGGATTCAGTAAACTCCATTTACAGGTGTGTGCAGTAATGCGAGGTGGGCAGCAGCGCTAATTGCATATAAGTGCCACTCATAGTGCTTAAATGCAAATAAGTGCAGTTTGTTGCCAGCGAGGAAACCTCATAAAGCAACACAGACCTGTTTACCTCAGAGCACAGTAGTTTAGTGGGATTGTGCATAATGCCACCATGATTACCCCAGGGCTTAAAATATAGTTATGTATATGGCCCAGACACAGTACAAAACAATGAATACAGTGAAGAATATTGTGAAATTTCATTCCAGGCATTCTGTACTGAAGTTGTGTAAATGATCTGTAAAGGTATATGGACTGCCATGCAAAATAAACAGTCAGGGGAAGTGTGTGTATTAGGTAGGGACACACAGATGAATTCTAGGAATGAACACAGGGAAAGAGGACAGGTGATGCAACCTAATGTACAGCAGATTCTGTCTGACTCACAAGAGACAGAGCTGTGGTCTCTTCAAGTTTTAATATCCAGTTAAAAGCAGAATACAAGTAAAACACGGTGTAAAGAAGACAAACCACAGTATACAAAATAGAAAAAGGCAATAAAGTAATACAAAATACAAGAAATAAAAAGCAAACTAACCTTTCCCTTACAGCAAGCTGTGGCAGAGTCTGGCTGAGCCTTTCCAGATGAGGGCATGTCAATGGAAGACAGTTGTAGCAGCAACACCAATCACATATCAGTATGGTACATTACAGACTGCACAGTGAAAATGTGTTTTACGTGACTGTCACACAAGTTGCCATAACAATGGTGAAGATGTCTGAGTGAGATAAGCATCCTTACAAGAACAATGGAGAGGACATCTATCAGGGACGTTATGTACAATCGGGGTAGGGTGCATATTATGAACCTGGGAAAACTGATTTGCCTGAATATGAGTGTAATCTCAGCAGAGGTCTCCAGCAAGTGAGACACAGGTAAAGGCTCATAGTCAACAGTAAAAGAAGCATGCACAGTCATGGACAATATCAGAATAATACCACCAGTAATCCCATGTCTCTGACATAACATATGTGATTTAGACTGATCAGAGATGGTTCTGCACAAACACACTTGTACAACTATCATGACATGTCTGCACTCTATGAGGGTAATCATGCACACTGTCCTGACAATATAACATCTTCTGCAAGTGTTAGGAGGGACACTGCTTTACCTGTAAGTATGTGATACAATGATCAATACAGACTAGATGACTGGTGTGCATGGCATATATATCTACATATGGCACAATCCACACCAGCACAAATGTTAACCATGCCATCAGTGTTGTCAAGCAGCTATATTGGAACAGGTACAGGTTATTACACATTCCTCTCCTATTCTAACCCTGCTTCCTTAATCCATATAGTGCATGAAGGCGAACCCCATGATTGTATGTAGTTGACCATGTGCTTCCTCCTAGATCAATCCTAAAGGATATCCTGCTACCAAATTCTGAATTGTTTGTATTTCTTAATAGGTCCTGTATATGAAGAGAAGATGGCTTCTTTGTAGCAGCATTTTCCATGTGTACTGCAAACCAAGTATTATTGACTGGACAATTCAATGGAAATGTTTTTGCTCAAATAGCTGAGCTTGTAGCCATTACCAAAGCCTACAAATTAGCAAAAGACAGAGCAGTAACAATTTTTACAGATTCATTTTATGCCTTTGGGGTAGTTCATGATTTTGGGGCATATATGACATCAGCAAGAACACTTATTAAAAATTATGTCTTTGTTAATGAATTGTTAAATGCACTTCTGTTACAAAGGAAAATAGTTATGGTCAAATGTGCTGTTCATAAGATGGATGTCTCTTATATTTCAAAAGGAAGTTAATTCGTTGACGTGGTGGCTTGACAAGCTGCATTGTCTTATCCTGTTCAGCCTTTATGTTTGCAGCAACTGAAAGTAACTAATATACTTGTTTCTTGATGACACTGAAAAGGTAAGGTAGATATGTAACAAGTGTAACTTGTCCTCTGACTCATTATGGTGCCACCTGGATGGGAGGTTAGTAAGCCCAAATTCTTTTCTAGTCTAATTGCTAAGAGCTATTATTTGCCCCCTCCCTTGGGAGAAAAATGCATTAATAAGACAAATTTTCACTGACTGGTATGCCACTGTTTTTGAAGTTATTCAGCATTTTGTAAATACTTGCCCAATGCATGTTGAACAAAATGTATCAAAGAGTGTTCCTGTTCCCACACAATCTTTAAAAAAGCCATGGAGACTTTTTTGTTGCATACAGTGGGATTTTGCTCCCACAATACTAGGAGTTTAAGCATGTTTTGGTAATCATGGATATTTTTTTCTGGGTTTGTTGAGACCTGTCTTTGTGCTAGGAAGGGCACAACCATGGTCGCCAAGAAAGTATTATAAAAAATGATACCCAAGTTTGGTGTACCTTGTTGTATTCAATTGAGAAATGCATTTTACAAGCCAGATTATGCAGCAAGTATATAAAATCATGAAAGTGAACATGCAATACCAAAGCCCACATAGACCCCAAGCTTCTGGAATTGTTGAGAGAATGAACCAGACTTGTAAAACTATAGAACTGCAAAACGTTGAGAGGAGACCAGTCAAATATCTAGATGCACTGTCATTAGTTTTATTTAGTGTTTGTAGTGCAGTTAGCACTGTTAGAAAATATTCACCTTGTGAGATTCTTATGGAAAGAACTATGAGAATGCCAGCTACACCATTGCTAAGTAATTTGGAGTTTCAAGGTGTTGAGGAATCTATTTTTCTTTATTGCAAATTCTATTTCTATTCTGCAGCATATTCACTTGCAGGTAATTGCAGCCCAACTGCAACCTGATCCTGCCTTTTACCATGTGATCATCCCCAGAGATTGGGTATGTATTAGATCCTTCTCCAGACACTACACCCTCCAACTGGGAAAGGACTCCGCCTGATTCTCTTTATGACAGCTACTGCCATTTGATATGAAGATTCAACAACTTGGATTCATGTTTCATGTGTTAAGAAGGTGCCAATGTCATTATCATCCTATACCAGAAGAAAAAACAAGTAGACCAACCTGGCTGGAAGTGAGGCTTAGCAATCCAGCAACATCATCTACAACAGATAACTGGGAATCAGCCTAGGAATCAGAAAATGAGTCAGGTGACCAAATGCAGCTTATAGGGTGTCCATCACAACATGACCCAGTGTAGAATTTGTTCAGAAACTGACAATATATGGATTATAAAAAGAAAATGTATCATCCTGTGGAGCCCAGGCCTGCTCAGTACTCATGTGGACTTATTGTTGGAACAGCTGCACTGGTATTCATTCCTGTGCAGCCCCGGCCTGTTCAGTACTCATGTGGACTTATTGTTGGAACAGCTGCACTGGTATTCATTCCTGTGCAGCCCAGGCCTTCTCAGTACTCATGTGGACTTATCGTTGGAACAGCTGCAGAAGTTAAGGATACTATTAACACAACTAACACTCACACTTTTCAGAATAAAAATAAAAACATTGTGAACACATACAATGGGTTCAATGTTTATAACTACACTGATATGGAAATTGATGCAGCCTTTTTCAGCTTAATGAGTAAAGGGATGAAATTTATTCCCACCACTAACAACAACTTAGTGGATAACATCAAGGAAGTAAAATTGTTCTGCAGGAGGTTAAACCTAGCGGCACAATTTGATTAAGCTGAAAAAGTTGATAAGGATGACATTCACAACAATTTGATGGGAGTGACTGAATTTAAACTTAAACAAAAAAGTACATACATCCCAAATCCCCACCCTCAAGTTAAGAACTATGAATACTTGGTATGTAAGGATATATACTGGTTACATTACCATAATAAGAAATATTATGGTGTCACCTTAGAGGATAATCTCACCAACGATGAAAGAAGCTGTCTTGATAAGTGTATACATAACAAGGACATACATTTCATGAAGCCTGACAAGGGGGGTGGGGTAGTTGTATTCCACACAGATGAGTACAACACATGTATACATAATATACTACATGGTTCTGGTAATTATGAAGGTATATCTATAAATCAGATTAATATCGGATATAAAAGAATAGATCTTGCATTGGAGGAATATCTTATTGACAGTAGAATCACCAACGAGATCTATTCATTTTTAAAACAAGATTACCCTATTATGGCAAAAATGGTGGGTATACCTAAGATTCATAAATCTACAGAACAACCACCATTTAGACCCATTGTATCTGGCTCTCACTCAAAAACTTTCAATATAGGCGTCTTAATCGACACATGGTTAAAACACATATATTTTGAGATCCCACATCTTGTCAAGGACTCATGGGACTTTTTAAGAAAACTTACAAAGGATAAGTGGAATGCCAATTTAACTTTTTTGACAATAGATGTCATCAATCTATTTTCATGTATCCCTAAGGATATAGGTCTGGAATATTTTGCTAATAGTTTAAGACTTTACTCTGGATATAGTTGGGATAAAATTTGTTTAATCTGTGACATGATGTCACTGGTTTTGGATCACAACTATATCGCCTTTCAGGGCAAATTTTTCAGACAGACACAAGGAGTCGCTATGGGCGCATCTTGCGCACCCATTTTTGCGAACCTAGTGATGTTGTCATGGGAACTAGAACACTTGTTCACTAATAAATATTTTGAGGACATAGAATTTTATGTGAGATATCTAGACGATCTCTTCATATTATGGAAGGCCCCTACTGACAAGATTGATGAGTTCATGAATTTTTTAAACGAGTCCACTACATTTCTCAGGTTCACACATGATTTCAACACAAAACAGATTTCCTTCTTAGATGTTATGGTTAGCCATCAGCATGATGGATTCACCACTAGCATTTATCGGAAACCTACATTTTCTAATGATTACATACATTACACCAGCAATCATCCACCATATATATTTCATAATGTGGTTAAAGGGCAATGCATAAGAGCAGCCAGGATGACATCAACATTAGAGATGTTTGAGAAGGAAATATTGAATATTTACAATCTTTTCCAACAGCGCGCATATCCTGAACACATGCTTAAGGATATTACTGAGTATGTATCTAAGGAATCGGGAAGTAAATATTGTCCACTATTAGGAGAATTTGATCAAATCAGCTCGGGGGAATAGGATAAGACAGGTTACAAATGGTTTGATACCAATAGGTAGGGTGTGTGTTTTAACATACACTCCGTCAGTGTATACTATCAAAGAGATCCTACAGAGACATTGGGATGTATTTACTGAACATAATATGGGACATGATTGGGATCCCTCACCTAAATGTGTATACAAGACGGCCCCAAATTTGAAAAGATTATTAGAAAAAACATATACTAGTAATGCAGATACCAACATATACAGGGGCACCCGCAAGTGCGGGTCTTGTAATCAGTGTAGATACATTAATGAAGTCACTACTATTCAACTTAAAGCTATTAACCATACAATCATTAAGTGTAGGAAAGGCAATTTCAATACTAAGCAAGTGGTTTATCTTGCTACATGTATGTCCTGCTCTGCCTATTATATAGGAAAAACAGAGCGTACTCTTAAAAAATGTATATATGAACATTATTATAGAATTCAGAAGCAGGACAGTAACAATGCGTTATCCAGACATATTCTAGATAAAGGTAGCCAACATAAGTTTTTATTTACTATTATTGATCAAGTCAATTGTTCATTGTGGGGAGGTAACTGGAAAATGTTATTAGCTTTATCTGAAAGCAAATGGCAGATTTATACTGATGCTACCAGAACTCCTAGAATAAATGACCATATCAGTATAAAGCCTTTTTTAGCAATAGATTAAATATTTATATTTCATCAATTTACACATTGTTATGTTATATTTTATGCTTTTAATGTATATGATCACATCTATAGTATAATACATACATATATATATATATATATATATATATATATATATATATATATATATATATATATATACATTTAGTTATATTCACACTGTAGCTTTAAAGGTTTTGGCAGGGATTTTACATTTTGTGATGTCATGAGAGTATATATTGTGATTTTATAATGTTATGAAGTGTTCTGAAGAAGACTGTGTTGGTACAGTTGAAAGCGCTAAACACTTGTGGATTGCATTAAATTTGTTTACCGTTGGTCGAGTGGCTTGTGTTGTCCATTATTCCTCATCTTGGCTGGTCAGATTTGCATCCTATGTTTAATACTTTTTCTGTCACATTGTATACTTATGCCAAGACAATGAATGTTGACATCTGAACTGCTGAGTATGTGCACATATGCCAACAGAACACATGGGGGTATTCCTTTGTTTCTGATTCCAGCAACAGAGAAAGAAGTAGGAACAGCATTTGGAACAGTTTAGATAACAAAAAACAAAAAAGGCAGTCATAAATTCTTTCTGTAATGTTACCCTCTTTAGTCTGGTTCCACTCCAATTATGAATGACAGTAAAGGGGTATACTTGTTACATTAAAAATGGAACACTTCCTATTAGGCAGAGTGACTGAAATATTACCTGACAAATATATAGTAGGGTTGGAGGACAGGGCATGGCAATGTTGCGTGAGTTTTATTATATATATGGAAACTAAGCTTACTCCTGCTTTCCAGCAGACTGATCGGAATGCTGTTACACTGGTCATGTTATTCCAGCAGTTCAACATACAGAGACTTTTCACTGAAAGAAGGATACAAAAAAAATGTTAAGCATCTGGTTAGGAAGAAAGAGATGATTCTTGGATTTATCACCATAATTTAGAACAGACTGAATTCAGAAGACTTTTGCATATGGGCTTAGGTGATGATATTATTTATGGAATAAGTATTTTTCCTGCCTATGGGGCACTAAAATCAATTTGAGAACTGAGAAAATCATCCAAATTATTAAAGGTGTCGATAATGCAACTTTTGAATCAATAAACCAGATTACTATTGACATGACTGCTAGCATATACCGGATAATGAACATGTCATTTGTAGTCATCTAGAAATTACACAAAAGGTTGTTGGGTCTTATGCTAAAGAAGCTGACAACTATCATGATTGTCAAGTTTATTTTCTGGATGGGAGGAAGAATTTTATTTTTTTTATGCTTATTGCTATTATAATAATTCTTGTATGCATTATTTTACTTATGTGCAGAATGTTGATCATAAAATGTTTTGCATCTAGAAAAAGTTATTAAATTACAAAATGTGCATATTAAAAATAAAAATGAAAAAGTGACACTGATCAAAATTAAAGAAAATCATGAGGAAAAGTGGATAATGAGGGAAATTAATTAAAAAGTTTTGAACAAGTGTACAGCAATATATTTAAAAGGAAAACTGAAATTAAAATTGAAATGCATTCAAACTGTCCCTTTACTCCATTTAAGCAAAGATGTGTTTATTGCTCATAAATCCATTTTTGCTGAGTGCTTATATAAACACTGAGCATATAAAGTACAGAAGAAAATCTCATGTTAAGAATGTCTGATTCCATTTGAAAAAGTGTCTACCCATTTGAAAACTTGCTTTTTACTAACCAGTCATTAAAATGACTTGACCTGAGTGTTGCTGCACAACATCAAATGGAGGACTGAGAAGGGAGAAATGTATAAACATTTTGTATAATACTTTGTCTTTTAGAAACAAAATCAAAATCCATCTTATTTCAAGATGGCTCCTGACAGCTTAGGCCTGGCTTGAGTTTTTCCACTATCTTGGAATTTCCTAGTGTCAACATAGTGGCAGTATGGAAGACTGGAACTTGTGCCTAATAAGGAAAATTACAGATGAGGGATCTGCAGATTGTAAGTAAGCAAAACAACATAGTGGTGTTTAGCTATACTTGCTCAGTGTGGTGCTTAGTTTTACTTGCTCAGTGTGGTGTTTAGTTTTACTTGCTCAGTGTGGTGTTTAGATGTACTTCCTCAGTGTGGTGTTTAGTTTTACGTGCTCCGTGTGGTGTTTAGTTTTAATTGCTCAGTGTGGTGTTTAGTTGTAATTGCTCAGTGTGGTGTTTAGTTTTGATTGCTCAGTGGCTATAGTCTGACAGATAACAAAATATTTTGTTCATAAGCTTTTACATTATAAAAATGATCGAGTTTCTTTATTAGTGGAGACAAAACCTTGATTGCTTAGTCTCTCATGTGTGTGTGTGTGTGTGTGTGTGTGTGTGTGTGTGTTCTTTTGTAGTAAAGGAGGTCATTCTACTGTGCTGAACTATGTTGCATGAAGTTATTTTGTACCTTAAGTGTCCATCCCTTGCTAATCCAAATGTTTTATGTACAAAACCACCCCTGTTTGTCTGTATTGTTTTACATTTGTTTGCTCCCATAAAGTATACTATACCCACTTTTCATACTAAAATTTCTTTTGCATACCTTATTCATCTTTTTATACAGAAGAAAGGAGGCTCCATCCCAACAAAAAATACAAAGTTTATCATACCTTACCATACGCACCTTGCTTTATTCTATGTATATCCCTATGCTTCTTCTTGCTCCCTTTCCTGCTGCCCTATGCACCCCACTTTTCATACTATTTTTATGGTGTAATTGTTAGCTATATAACTTCACCTGCCCTGGAATAATTATTCAGACGTTATGCTTGAAAGTCATGTATTGCATTCATCACCCCATCTATGAGGGCTATAACCCTTAATGTAGAGTCAAGGTTTATGTCTAAGTATTTATACTCATTTACAAAAGGAATAATACTGTTTTTATTGTCTGAGATAGTAAACACAGGAATAAAGAGATTCTGTGTAGGGAGGAAAAAAGGATACATTTTTTATGGTTAATTTGGAGTTTATTTTGCTCAGAACATTGACAAAGATCAGAGAAGGACTTCTGGAGTTGAGATTGCATAGCTTTGCGACATCCATTTGCCTCAAGTAATAAAATATCATCTACAGAGAGGGTAAGGTTAAATTCAGGTAAGTCATCAGTGATATCATTCATGAATAAAGAAAACAGTAATGGGTCTAGAGCAGAGCCTTGGAAGACTCCTGTTTTATTGTTCTATTAATGGACAGATGGTTGCTGGAGTAAACTTAAAAAGTCCTGCTGTCAAGGTAGGTGTGGTACCTGACATTGACATTTTTTCCCAAGCTGAATTTTCATAGCTTAGCAAGCAGATTTTTATGGTCAGCAGTTATGGGATATGTCCACATAACTAATGGCTATAAGGAGGTTGGCATTTAGATTGCTATAGGTAGTATAAAATACTGATACTATTGCATCGGTTGTGTTAAAAAAACATTCTTGAAGCCATGCTATCAGATAGAAGTCTATAGTTATTAAAGTGTTTAAGAAGTTGTTTATAAAGAACTTTTTCAAAAATTTTTGCAAGAGAGCAAAGAGTGGAGATAGGTCAACAGCTTTTATCAGTTTGGGGCTGAGGTACCTTAGGAAGAGATATAATAGTGGCATGCATTAAGGTTGGTGAAACAATTCCTATAAGAGGATATTAGATGGGTTTTCTTTTCA
Source organism: Protopterus annectens (assembly GCF_019279795.1). NCBI lineage: Eukaryota > Metazoa > Chordata > Ceratodontiformes > Protopteridae > Protopterus > Protopterus annectens. The sequence goes on from NC_056731.1 coordinate 771,418,733, forward strand.
GGCAGATCAAGCTTTCTCCCTTTGTCTCATTAAGTGTTTTGATTTCATTGATAAACCAAGTTTTATTTTTCTGGTCTCATAGCCTTCCTTCTTTGTAGACAGGGGAAGACAGCATTCTGGATAGCAGAAAGGGTATCAGTAAAGTATAACAAGGCATTTTCAAGGTCATCAGCTTGATAAAAGGAAGACCAGTTGAGAGAATACAGATGTAAATAAAGTGTAGCCACTGTATATGAAGGGAATGGTTGACCAGGCACTATTTGGGTAATAATGTTTTATAGTTTTGATGGGCAAATAGGAAATCACTGGACAGCACTAACATATGATGTTTGGCAGAATTTTAGTGTTAATGCATTGATGTGCAAGATCAAGAACAAAATGCTTTTTGGTTTTGTGGCTGGGCCTGTTTGGCTGATTGATAAGATGTTTTTGGTTAAGGTGTTGAAGAATATTGTTCAGCTGTTTGGATTTGTGGCCATTAGCATCTAAGTTAAAGTTCCCTAGAATAATCATATGCTTATTAGGATCATGTGGGACAATTTTCAAGATGGTGTCATGAAAAAAAGTGACTGAAAAAGGTGAGGGAATATAAATAAAAGCAATGTGAAGTATAGTTCCCTATGTGTAATTGTATTAACACCCACTTAGGGGCTTTAGCATTAATCTAGTTAACTTTTGAAATGTCAGTGGTTTGCAAAGAGATACTTTGATTAGAAGTATAACTCCACCAGCAAATCTTGGAACAGCTCTAAAGTCATGCAGGGATTTATTGCTGCCTTGGATGGGAGCAAGAGGACAGAAGGAATCTTTAAGCCAGGTTTCAGTAAAATATATTAAAATATATATATATATTTTGTAGAGAGCCATGTTTCCATTGAACCCCACTTTTTTATAGTACAAGTATTAATGCATGTAGTTTTCTAGAAAGCTGTGACTTTTTCTGATAATATTGTTAGAGTTGGTATAGTTTTGGGGAAAGTAGGCGTTATTGGATATTATAAGATTTATTGATTGTTGAAGAGGGCCAGGACTGGTTTGGATGTCTCCAAATTTGAGTACATTTAGTTGGAGATAAAATCATATAGAAGACAGGTCTTTCTTAAATGTAGAAGTGAATTTAATTTGTTAAAGCAGATGCCTTTATGTAAGGAATTGGATAAGTTGGCAGCTAAGGATATTACTGGTGTTGAGAACGAATATATATGAGAATATTAAATTGAGCTAGTGTTGATGGGGGGTTGTCTATTAAGATAAGAAAGCTTGTGAGTAGGAAGAGTATAAGTGAGTTGGATAGATACATTTTTATTAAGCTCGACAGCTACAAAGAAGATAAACCAGCATGTTGTGTCGAATTGAAACGGGAGTAAGATGGGCAAATGGGATGAGGGGAACCTAGTCATATGTTGAAAAAGTGATAGATAATATCTGAGATCAGCTTAGGAAGAAGAGGATGAAGTAAGGGAAAAAATCAACTTGGCAGACCCTATGTCTTGGATAAAGGAGGAAGAATGGGAAGACAGAGATGGGCTGCAGAGAGAAACTAACAGAAATGGAGGGAGTAGCCAACTGGCAAGAAGGCTGGAAGTAGAAATGGAGATCCACTAGACAACCTTTAAATCAATCCCAATATTTCAGATGAAGAGGTACTGATGGGAAGCAAAGAGAGAGAGAGAGAGAGAGAGAGAGAGAGTGGGCTATAGAGGGAGATAGGTAAAAAGGAAGTTGCAGCCTGACTACCAGCATGTTTGTCATTTGGCTGGAGGGAGATAATGGTGAAAAGTAGCCAACCAGCCACAAAGGCTGTAATATGGGGAAGGAAAGAAGATCTAGAGCATTCTATCTGCCATATAGGTTATAATTTTGGGAAGGGGGAACTAAAGATTGGCTCAGTTGCATAAAATTACATTTCTTGGTTACTCAAAAAGAGGATTATTCAAGGTAAATACGGATTCATCCACATCTGGTCAACTCCTAGAGAAATATTTATCAGGGATTAGTCCTAGGAACATTTCCATTCAAATTCTTTCTAAATCTCTGCTCATGAGTCTAAGCAAGATAAATAATATTCTTAACAGAGAGCGATCTTGCACCGTGAAATAAAAGATATTACCTGCAACCTGTCTAGTAATCTGTTACAGGTTTGTAATGGGCTAATCCAGTTAAGATTCAAGGAAAACCTGCATACATTTAATTTTTTTTATTTTATTTTGATAACTGGGTGGATGGCCTGGACCAAAGGCCATTTTCAATCACAACCTTTCACAAGGCAGTAAAACATAACAGGATAATACAGCTGATGCAGAATAAAAAGTATGTGTTCTTAGCAGATAACACAGAAAAGTTCAAATTGTACTACTGCTGAAAGCTATATACAATGATTTATTGCACATTTCAAACACCACAGTATATCAATGATCGATATTGACAATACATAACTGAGAATCAACAGAGGATACCAAGTCAAATTTAAGCACCTCAACATTTCCATTTCTTGACTAAAGTGATAGAAGTGAGCAGGAAGTGACTCTACTCATTGATGAAGCAGGTGCAGGTTGCTTCATTTATAAAGTGCACCTTGATCTTAGTTTTAAATACATGGAATGTGGTTTGTTGTTTGACTTCTGCTGGTAGGAGTTTATAGAGTGCTAGACTTGGTTTTGAAAAAGCTCTTTCTCTTATTAATGCTTTGAAATGAGGTTGACCTAGGTACAGGCTGTAATCTTGGCTAACTCCCAGAGTGTAGCTTTGTTCCCTGAATTTTTATTTGGATTTTAAAGGTGGTCAATCAGATGAGTAATCATTTTAAATAGCAGAGTGCTTAATAGTAGCTGGGAAGCAAATTAAACCTGAGAGAAAGTTGCAATGGTGTGTCCTAGGATTCTCAAAAGGGAGAAATCTACATGTTTTGTTAACTGCAGTATGAATAGACTGTGTGTTTAAACTTGAGTGGATGGTGAATTGATGCAGATTCTATTCTGGTATGGATAATAAAACATTTTATGCAAGGACTTGCCTTGATGTAAGGTTGAGCGGGGGTGTTAACCTGTATCGCACTTTTAAATGAGTTAATATTTTTTCATAGTTTTATTTGTGTTCTAAATGAAGGCCAGTGAAGGATTTAAGCATAGCTCTAGATAGATCTGAGATTTGTTTAGTGGCATTGCGAATTTGGTTACAATCATCATCAAGGAGTTATGCAGAAGTACTGTAGATTGTAAAGTTGTCATCCATGTCAATGGTAAAATAGGTAGTAGACTCATCTTTGGTGCTAGAAGAGCAAAAGGATGTGAGTTCTATTCCCACTACAGGTGACTAGATTCATTTTCACATTGCTGACTGCAGTGCTTGAGATAAGGGTGCTGCTCTCATGACTGTGGTATCCCTCGGATGTGATGTTAAACCTAAGACCCAGGTGGTTGAATTGGTGTTGGTTCAGATGGATGCAAAGATCCTACAGCACTTATTCAAAACAGAGTAGGGGTGCTTTACTAACAGTTGAGTCATTTTCTACCATTAACAAAACTCTATCACTTTGACACCCTTTTTTTTTGCCTTCATACTTAAAATTATTTATAAAATTTTAATAGAAAAGAACTTAGCTAAACAGGTCTATATATTTCATTCTTTTTTCTTTATCCTCTGTCATCTACAACCTTTCTTTCACAACCATCTTCTTATTTCAGCTAAAACATCATCCTTTTTCATGTACTTGCTTCATAACAAATTGTCACATCTTTTTCCTAAAGCTCCCATATTGTCACAAATTTATCTTATTTATCAATACTACATTTCTTTACTTTATCATACTTCTGATGTGATAACATATTTATGTTTATACATTTAAATCCTTCCCATCTATATTCATTTTTAAAGTCATTATTCTTTTTTGTAATCCAAAAAACAATATTTTTTGTTTCTTCTTCAATACAGTTTCCTGCATCACTTTATCTCATATTCTCTTTCACCTATGAACTGCCAAATAAAATTATCCACTAAAAACTCCCCTGCTTCAAAGAAATGTTCACACATTTTTCTTCTGTCTTTTATTGCCTTTTTACATCTGCCTTTAATTTATTTGGTTCACTATATATATATATATATATATATATATATATATATGTATTATTCTATTCTTTTATTTCCCTGTCAATCTCTCTTACTTTTAATTTCTTCCATTCTGTCCCTTTTTGTTTTCTTTTCCCTGTTTTTCCTTCCAATTAATTTTTATATGTTCATATAGCATCTTAAGTATCATTTCATTTCGTCTTCTTTTTATTACGAGTTAACAGCAAATAAAACACAGTGCAACAACAAGGGCAGATGGCATAAAAACAAAGAGGCTCCATAAAAAAATCAATTTAATAAAACAGAATTGTAAAAGGATAAGCACTTTCACATATCATGCTTCATCAGATCCTAACAGACAAAAAACATAACAATCTATTTAAAAATAGGACAGCCAATCACAAAATTCGAACAATTAATGATGCAATGGTCTAGATTTCAAAGTAGGTTTTAAAGGTATAGTATATTTTAAACTAGGTAACCTATGAGCCTGGAGTGTTTCTATCCAATGCATTTCTAATAACTCTGTTTTGTTGATGATATCCCCCCTCTAGCAGACTCACTAACAATGCCAATAACAGTAAACTTAAAAGAATGACCCACATAGTCTCTAATGTGTTTATACAAAGCATTCAAGCAACTCATTCTTCTAATATCACCCAGATGCTGCAACATTCAGTCTTTCAACCTCTGGTTAGTCTTACCTACATAGAATGAAATACAGTCTGTGCAGGTTGCCAGGTAAACTAAATTAACTGACTTACAGTCAGCATGCACCTTAAACTTATATAGACTAGACGTAGATGGATGAACACAAATATTACTGCATTACATAAAATCACATGCTTTGCACGATCTACAGGGAAAAGTACCAAATTTAGTTAAAATCTTACTACATCTCCTAAAAGGTCTATAACAGAGCTCCCTTTTTAATGTCAGATTGTTCCTAAAACTGAAGCTAGGGACCTCACCAACTATCCTCCGAATGGTCTCATCTGAATGTAGAATCGACCAATTACCTAATAAACCACTCCCTTGCCTGATAAAAAGTATATATATATTTAGAATGTTTGTGAGGAAACTATTACTCTTTTTTTGTTTTACTTAGATCACTTGTCTGTGTACTTAATAGAGGATTTTCGACTGGAAACAAACTGCCTGCCTTGCTTGGATTACTTTTGAATACTTAGTAATTCTGTCCAATTATATATTGTTTATTATTTTTTTTTACTTAGGACAAGTTTAATTTCACTACTTCTGCTACTATTGTCTGATCTGATTAATATACAGTGATTAACTAGAGATATATGGACTGAAAATCTTCCACACAGAGAAGTTTCTTAAACTGTTTTATTTATTACACTTTCATACTCCTCAAATGTCACAAAATCTTTATTTCCTTTCTTGTGAAATATATTCCATTTATTTTTATCCCAACAAATCCCTTTAATTAATTTTGTTTCACTGCAAAACAGCTTTGCAACAGCTTTTTGATCTTTATTACCACCTGACTTATCCATCCCCTTTTTTATTAGAAGTCAATCATCTGCATATGCCATACATATTGGTAATATAACATTTCCTTCCTTCTCATATCTTGCCTCCCTTATTTCATGCATGCATGTCTGCACAACTGTATTCATTTGTAATACAAGTAAGTACATACTCATTGGGCACCCTTGTTTTGCTCCTCTCACTTATTTTTCCACCCCCTCACATTTATTATAACTTTTACCCAAGAATTATCATTACATTTATTACATGAATATTTGTTGTCTTATGTCATGTGCCTCTAAATTCTTTCAACTTGCTTCATGGATCTCTTTATGAAAGGCTTCACCTACATCTCATACGGTCAGTCTCATTTCTTTATTTCCTTTCAGTATTACCTATACTACTTATTTTACTATAATTAAGTTTTTCTTTCACCTCTATTTTTTGCACTATAGATCCCTTCCCTACTATCACATCCAATATTTTCTCCATCCTGTTTGCAGTATTTTGATAAATATATTATACTCAATATTCCACAGTGTTATAGGCCTCATATTTCTTATAACTTTTCTTTCATCCTTTTTTCCACATACATTAAATCACACCAACAAATATGTCTTCTTCCCTGATACTCCTTCAATCCATTCATTTAGCATTAAACAACACTTTTCTTTCACATTTATTCATTTCTTTATAACACTCATAACTGATACCATCTAATCCTGGTGTTGATTCATTCATACCTTCTTTTTTCACCATCTATATTTCTTCTAATGTTATATTATTTTCTAAAGTAGTCCTTCCTTTTTCAGATTCAACCTTCCATTCTTCTTGCCAATCAATTTCTTTTTTTTCATACATTTTCTCTAGAAAATGTTCTACTATGTCACTAATATTTTATTTGTATTTTATGTCTCCTTTGCCACATAAAACAGCATCCATCCTTCCTTTGTCACCTAAAACAACACCCATCCTTCCTTCTCTCATTTATATTTTTTTTCCTAAATAAGGGAAAACATCCTCTTTCTTTCTTTTCAGATTTGTTTTTGTCAGTGTAAAAAACATTTTACTTTTTGTCTATTCTTTTCATAAATCTGTTTTTCTTTTCCCCTTATTTTGCGACTTACTTGTTCTATCTATTTCTCCTAATTCTGTAAAATGTATTTATATTTCATTTTATTTCTTTTATTTATTTTCCACTTCCAAATATATTCTTATACTTCTGCTTATACAGTGCATACCACTGTGTCCAATTTTTAAAAATGGTGTCATTGCCATGTGATCTTTCCATAATAGCTCTTTCTCTCGTATCATTTCGTCATACTTTTTAAACTCTGCAATTAATGTCTTTTTCCATTTTCCCACTTTATTATTTCACAGCCTTCCCCTATTCTAGCCATTACTACTCTATGATCTCAAAACTCTGTCATCTGTACGCCTTTTGTCTTTTTCTTTTATATCTTCAGAGTAAACTATATGATCAATTTCACCTTTTTATATGTTAGGCTCTATTATTTCCTATTTTTAAATCTCCACATTTTATTAATGTCCTTAACATTTTAATATCTTGTGTTATGTTTTCCCTTTTTTTCCTCATGTCACACTTAAATCTCCAGCCATCATTGACATATGTACTAACACAAATTTCTGCTTCTTAAAAACAGTTGTTTTCTGTCTCTGTCATATTCATCTATACATAAAACATTATTAATCGTATGCATTTTTCTCTCATTCTCATATCACTATATTACTACCCTTCCAGGTACTACTGTTGTTATATCCAAAATACTTATTTCTTCATTTTTTTATAAGAATTAATTTCCAGAACATGTCTCATTTCCTACTGACTTAACAATTTGGCCTCCCATACTGCCTGTATTATTTTCTTTTTTTTCTTTTTACATTTGGTATCTAGCAAGCAAAGAAAATCCAGTTTTATTTTTTACCCCATTCTACCATTACCAAACATCTTATTTTATTTCGAATGTTATTCTCATGTTATGTTGAAATTCCTATATCATCCTTTTTCATTTTTTTTTCTTTTCCTTCTTCTAAGTCTCATAGGTTCATAGGTTCATAGGTTCATACTAGGCTATCTGCCCTAGGGCATTTATAAGCCTAGCCAGAGTGTGTTTGGCTTTTGCCACCCATTTTAAATTAATTTTGCTATGCCCTTTTCCGAGGTTAGTATACTGTGCCTCTATCTAACAGTGACACAGAAGTGATACCCGAGGTAAACCTACGATCTCCCATCCACTCATCAAGATCCCTCTTGAAGAGAGTCAATGAGGGACTCTGCCTAACCTGGACTGGGATTTTATTCCAGAGTGAAGGGAGCCTCTGGGTTATGAATCTGTCCCTCCAGCATGTCCTATTTATTTCAGTGCTGAGGTTCAAGTCTCTCGAGCGCATAGCTCAATGGGATTTGGATTTCCTGAGGTGCAGCATGTCCATTAATTCCAGGTTGGACATGGCTTTATACATCAGGCACAGATCACCTCTGAGCAGGCGGTATGCCACTGAGTAGAGCTGGAGTTTCTTTAACCGGGCAGCATATGGCATCTGTTTGAGCCCTTTGATCCTCTTGGTGAGGTACGTTTGGGGTCTTTCCAGTTGCTGCAGGTGTCTGGTAAGGTACATCCCAAAAGGGGCATTGTACTCAATTATGGGCCTGATGAGGGATGAGTAAAGAGGCACAATGACCTCCGCTGATCTAGATGTGAATCCCTTCATGATTAGGTGAGCTATATAAAATGTTTTTCTAACCACTGTGGCCATGTGGTTGTCAAATGAGAGATTGCTATCAACTCGGGTCCCCAGGTCCCTAATTACTTCTTCTGTACTTAATGGATTACCACCTATGTGGTAATTTGTGGGCACTTTGTTTTTGCCAAAGGGGATGACTATACACTTTTTGGCGTTTAGCTTGAGGCCATGGCTCTGGCACCAGTTGTCTGTTTCTATGAGGCCCTTTTGGAGGATGCTTGTGTCGGCTGGAGAGTCGATTATGGCGCCCAGTTTGCAGTCATCTGCGAACTTGATCAGCCACAGTCCTTCCATGTTGGCCTGTACCTCCGAGAAATATATACCGAGCAAGAGAGGTCCCAGGACTGAGCCTTGTGGGATGCCACTTGTAACTGGTTTGGAGTCTGACATGGCTCCAGCAATTCTAACCATGTGGGTTCTGTCCTTGAGCCAGTTTGCAACCCATCTAGTGACATAGGGGTTTATATTTAAGCTGGTGAGTTTATCTATAATGCCCGAGTGGGGTATTGTATCGAAGGCTTTTGCGAGGTCCAGGTAGGCTGTGTGGACCACCTTCCCCTCGTCAATGGCCTTGGTGACTGTTTCAAAGAAATTGGCCAGGTTTAAGAGGCAGGATCTGCCCTTAACAAAGCCAAATTGGGTAGGAACAAGTGTCTTTAGGTCCCCAATATCTTTATTTATGAGGTCCATGATGATCCTTTCCATAGGTTTGCAGAACAAGCTAGTCAGGTTTATGGGGCGATAGTTTCCAGGATCCATTGAGGCACCACCTTTGTGGAGAGGGACCACTGTTGCTGTACACCACTCTTTGGGTACATATCCTGTAGTAAGGCTGAGATTGAACAGTAGTTTTATGTTTGGGTTTAGTTCTTCTTGGAGTTCATGTAGGATGCAGCCCGGGACACCATCTGGTCCCATTGATGCTGTGTTTTTTGCTTTAGAGAGGGTGGCTCTTACCTGAGCATCTGCGATGTCAGGGGGGCAGCACTCTGCTGGGATAGATATTTGCCCTTTTGTTGGGGAGGGGGCGGAGAAGTTTGCGCTGAACCTGTCATCTAGGATGTTGGCAATGTCTCCTGTCAATTGTTTTTTCATTGGTTTGTTCATTTTTCTCCTCTCTCTGTTTTTCCCTCTTCTTCCTCTTCACTTTCCAAAACTGCAATTCTGTTCTCTTCCTGCATATTTATAACCTCACTTTGAACTGTTATTAATTCTCTAACTATCTCTTCGTTGTTAAGTCTTTCTTCAATATTACCTTCCCCATACCATCTTATCTTTAAATATCTTCTACAGTAATATTTTTCACTGTATGTCTTTCTTCTGAGCTTTCCTTTTCATCTACTATTTCCCTTTCTAATATGGTACAGTAAAACCAGATTTATACAAATTCTTTACATTTTCTACAAAAAGGCTTACAGTTTTTTTGCTCTATGTCCCCTATCCCCATATTGGCCACACCTTTGTTTGTTACAGTCTTGTACTAAATTATTTTCATCCCCACAGAAATAACATGCTTTGGGTTGAATCTAATACTTAACAAATCCTCTCTTACAATTCATAATTATTGTATTTAAAATATGCTGAATTTTCCCATCCTCAACATCCATTGTTACCCACACTTCCCAACCTCAAGTCCATTCATTTCTTTCATCACATATTTTTAAGTTCATGTACTGCACTAAAAAGTAACATAAAAAAAAACAGTTTTAACACATGATCTTCCATATCTAAAGTCCTAAATTGCAGTTTTATTTTTTTTTTTAGTTGTAGTCCCAAGCTCTAAACAGTCTTTCCACTGTGCTAGTTTATTTCTTTTTTTAGTGTGCATTATACATTTTAACAGCAAGTTAAAGCTGTCAATTTTCACTTCACAAACATTTTATCTTCCAAATGAATTAATGCTGTTATGTCTTTAATGTTAAATTCTAGTGACAAAATAATGCCATCCATAATGTCATACCTGTTCACTCTGCCATCACTTTAACTTTATATTCTTACCACTGGTTGTCTTCTCTGTGACTGTTGAGAAACAACAAATATTTGAATCCTCTCAGTTCCTTTCTCCATTCTTCCTCACCTTACTGCACCTGCATAACTCCTTCTTTCTTGTAACAAAATACCCTTTTGCAGAGGGAAAACCTGAAAACTGGCTACTCCACTGGATGAGAACAACACCATTGTTTTCCCTACACCATCTGTTGCTTGTGTTTCTAATCTCTCACCTTCTCCTTCCTGTAATAATAAGTTGATAATGTTACTCCACCTCGCTTCCTTTTCTTCCTTTGTGATATCAAATCTAGCAGCATGTCTCCAGTCCTTCGTTTTCCACTTGTGTAACAGTTATTTCATTTTCTTCTCCTTCCTTTAGTAAGTTTTCTCCTGCTCTTGGCTACAGCTCTGCAGCACTCTCATCCATCTTAGAATTTCCAAAACTGCAGTAGCAGTCCTCCAGTGCCACCTAGCAGCTCCAGGAAGTCCTCTACCTCCTCTCCTCCAAAGAACAGGGGAAGATCCCTGGTTACCTGGCAATATTTCCCTGGTAGTATAAATACCACCTCAGGACTCCCCTGAAAAGGGACTACTAGCAAATAAATAAATAAATAAAGGTGTTTTTTAGGACCAGAAGTGGCATTAGTTTTAGTAGTATTGACTATCAGCCTATTGGTGATCACCGAATTATAGATAGAAATTAAGTTGTTTTTTGAGTCTTTACTGTAGTTCTGTGAGCTTTTTGCCTGATTCTACTATCAGGATAGTCATCTATGTACATTACTATGTTAGAATAACCTAGGTCAGCAGGTTGTTGATGAAAAGTGAATATAACACATCTCCTAGCACAGACCCTTTTGCTGTGCTAATATGTAGGTAGCTATGTTGAGATTGCATCTTATTACAGTGTAGCTAGAAAGTTCTGTTGCTTAGGTAACTGTTGAACTATGAAAGTGTATTACTGCTGTAGATGACCTTTCCTATTTCATTCATCAGTAATGAGTGAGTAACTGTTTCAAAGGCCCTTGATAGGTTTTTAAAAAAGTCCTTCTGTTAGTATCCCAATGTTCCTGTTGTTGAGTCATTTGCTGAGTAGAGGCTGGCAATGGTACTGAAACTATTACAGAACATTGTTTATCTTATAGTATACTATATTGAATAATGTGCTACAAGAGTTGCTTAAAAATAATTTTTTCAAAAATCTTAACTATAGGCAGTAATTTGCAACGTGTCTATAATTTTTACATGTTTTAGGGTAGTTAGTCTTACGTAGTAGGATAATGGTTGTATATTTGAAGTAAGTGGGGAATATTGGTGAAGGATATGTTAGTCTGCTGAAATGCTTAGAGGCATTAATAAAAGGTAGGACTGTTAGCTGTGAGTGGGTATAGTTGCAAGTCTTCAGGTTCATATGATATGTGATCATTACTGTCTAGCAATGGGAACTTGCTTAATAAATTCTCTATGGCTGAAATGAGGAGGTACTATAGGCTTCTGCAGTTACCAGTTCGGTTGCCAGCTGTTGACAGGGATTCTGCCTGCCTTACATTTGTAGTACCACAATGTAGCTTGGGATATATAAATGACTATATGCCTCATATAAGACTTTGGAAACCACTGATCCAGATGCAATATATTTACAAACTGTACAGTATTACAGGTATAACATAGTGTAGTTAGATTCATCTTTGGCCTGCTCATACCACATAAATAAAGGCATTGCAGAAGAATCATTTCTTTTTAGTAAACGGCCACAGAATCTCTAGCTTGTTATGCAATAATGCCGGGGTAAAAATATACAATGGGTTATTAATGCCAACAATAGTGTATATACTAATTTACAATCACTTTTGTGAACTGCAGTTGATCGAGAATCACAATGTCGAACTGTGTTTTCCAATGGGCAGTTTTGTGAACTCAAATACATTGAATACACCACATTGAATGGGTAGTGTAGTTCAAGTATTTGAGTTTGGAATTTTGAGTCAAGATCATGGTTCAGTGAGAAACAGAGAATTAACCCATTTCCTCACTGTAGTGTGATCTCGAAGTTGGTATATATAATTTGCAGGGGTTGTGGGGGGCTCATCCCCCCACATGGGAGGGTGCAGAGGGGCTTGCACCCCTGCAAAATAGTAAAACT
>NC_056731.1:771436189-771573970 GCF_019279795.1 Protopterus annectens
ATAATTGTGCTATAAAGGTTATCTCTCAGTTTCAGTTCAGTAGAAGACACAATGTCTAGAGCTAGAAGTTTTTGTATTGTCTTGGAAGAGAAGTAATTACTAGGTTTGAGATGCAGAAGTGTTTTATTGTTTTATGACCTCCATGGTCTTCAAACATGTGAGAGATATGTATTTTTCACACAGAGATGTTAAATTCTTTTAGTTTCTGATAAAGGGGGTTTAGCTTGGGAACTAAAGTCAGGTGACAAAAAGTGATGTCATCCAAGCTAACTCAGCAGTAATAGTTGATATTAATTTGAGAACTCTCTCAGAGAGAGAGAGGGTGCATTTTGCATTTTGTCTTTGACCTGGAAACATCGACTAATCACCACCTTCTGTACTTGCCTTTCTGTAAGTAAGTTTTAGATTCAGATAGGAATTTAGTAAAGTGTAACTTAGATGTTTTCTTTATTTATTTGAGACTGTCCTGCAATGTTGTTTTAAATATTCCCTGTGATTTTATACTCTGAAGTTACCATGTTGATTTACTGAGAATTGTCTTGTTCTTTTATAAGTTCATAGGTTCATAGGTAGGTACTAGGCTATCAGCCCAATGGCTTAAGTAAGCCTAGCCAACAAGGTTCCCTGGCTTACACCACCCAGGAAAGTTATTTTCCTGTGCCCCTGTTGAGCAGAGTCACAGAAGTGATCCCCGGGGTGTATTTCTTTTACCCATCAACTCATTAAGATTTTCTTGAAGAGTGCTAATGAGGAACTTTGCTTGACATAGATGGTTAGCTTGTTCCAGAGTATGGGAAGTCTCTGGGACAGGACTGTATCCCTCTAGCATGTCCTGTTTATTGTGGTGACAAGGTTTAGTTCCCTAGAGCATGTAGCTCAGAAGGATTGGGATTTCTTTAGGTGTAGCATGTCCAACTGCTCTGGGTTTGACATAGCTTTATATGTTAGGCAGAGACCACCTCGGAGTTCATGATATGCTATGGAGTAAAGCTGGAGTTTTTTTAGATGGTCAGTGCAGGGCATCTGTTTGAGGCCATTAATCCTCTTTGTGAGGAACTTCTGTGGCCTTTCCAGCTGCTGCAGATGTCTTGTGAGGTACATTCCAAAAGTGGCGTTGTACTCTATAATGGGTCTAATGAGTGTCGAGTAGAGGGGGACAATGATCTCTTTTTTCCTGGATGAGAACCCTTTTGTGATGAGGTGTGCCATGTAGAAAGATTTCCTGACTACTGTGGCGATGTGATTATCAAAGGAGAGATTACTGTCCACCTGGGTCCCAAGGTCTCTTATCACACATTTGGCATTAAGTAGACTGCCACCTATGTGGTAGTTCATGGGTACAGAGTTTTTACCAAAGGGATGACAATGCACATTTTGGCATTGAGCTTGAGGCCATGGCTCTGCCACCATACATCTGTCTCAGTGAGACCCTTCTGTAGGATCTCCACATCATTTGGGGACTCGACTATGGCTCCTAGTTTGCAGTCATCTGCAAAATTCATTAGCCAAAGGCCTTCTGTGTTAGCCTGTACTTCATTGAAGTAGATACCAAACAGGAGAGGTCCCAGGACTGAAGCCTGTGGTACTCCACTTGTCACTGGTTTGAAGTCAGATTTAGAGTCTGCAACTTTTATAGTGTGGGTTCTGTCAGTGAGCCAGTTGGCAACCCATCTTGTGACATAGGGATTTATACCTAGTTTAGTGAGTATAGCTATAATTCCAGAATGGGGGATGGTGTCGAAAGCCTTGACGAGGTCAAGATAGGCTGTGTGAACCACCTTACCCTCATCTACGGCTTTGGTGACTGCCTCAAAGAAGTTGATCAGGTTCAGGAGACATGATCTGCCTTTCACAAACCCGAACTGGGTGGGGTCCAGAGTTTGGGTTACCATTGTCTTTGTTTATGAGTTCCATGCTCTTACAGACCAGGCTTGTCAGGCTAATAGGGCGATAGTTCCCGGGATCAGTGGTGGCTCCCCCCTTTGTGGAGTGGGATAACTGTTGCTGTGCACCATTCAGTGAGCACAAAGCCCAACATGAGGCTATGATTGAACATGGTGCTTAGGTGGGGAGCCAGTTCATTCTGAAGTTCATGTAAAACGCAGCCTGGGATGTTGTCCGGTCCCATTGATGCTGTGTTTTTGGCTTTAGAGAGTTCAGCTTTTACCTGTGTTGTTGTGATTACAGGGACTCTGCATTCTTCCTGTATAGATATGGGCTCTTTAGTGGGAGAGAGGGGTGTAAAGTTAGCAATGAACCTATCTGCCAGGATGTTGGCAATATCAGTTGGTTCTGTAATTTTCATGCCGCTGTACTGTAACTCAGAGCAGATCTGGGTGTTGCTATTGAGATTATTGACATAGCTGTAGAATGCTTTGTGGTTGTCCCTAGAATCAGTGGCTATTTTGTTTTTGTAGCTAGCTTTGGAGGATCTTATAAGGGATCTCAGCTTCTTACTGAGGCTGACCAGGGAGCTCCTCCACTCATGGGATTTTACTCTCTTTTGCAACAGTTTCTTCCTTCTGTTGTAGAGTTTGTTTATGGCAGGGGACCAGCAGATTGGCATCCTTTTTTTGGAGGGTAGCATCTTAGTTCTGTTTGGGATAGCACTCGTGTAAGTTCTTATAGAGTGCATTTGTGTAGGATTCAGCAGTCATAACTGCATTGTCCATCTGCATGGGTGTCATGATGTTCACCACTTTTGTCTTAAGAGGCATGAAGTTGGCTTTGGAAAATTTTTTTACCATGGTTTCCTTAATGGGGGGGGTGGGGGCGGGATATGGATATCTAGGGTGATTAGCTTAAGGTCAGATCTGACTAACGAGGAGTTGACCAGGTGTGGAACTCATGTTGGTATTGACTAGGTCTAGGATATTGTTGCCCCTAGTGGGGGTGTGGATAAGTTGATTCAGGGCATTG
Source organism: Protopterus annectens (assembly GCF_019279795.1). NCBI lineage: Eukaryota > Metazoa > Chordata > Ceratodontiformes > Protopteridae > Protopterus > Protopterus annectens. Next base: position 771,439,109 of record NC_056731.1, read on the forward strand.
GAATTTATGAATTCCAGAAAGTGTTGAGTGAAGGAGTTGGTACATGAGTAGTTTTCCCAGTCAGTGGTGGGGTAGTTGAAATTGCCCATTATTAGGGTGTTTGTTTGAACCTTAATATTTTCCAGTATATCAAGAAAAGAGGAGTGGGAATCCTGGGACATGGTGGGGGATCTGTAACAAGCTACAATTTGGATTGCAGTTTGCCCAGAGTTAGTTGCACTTGGATAATCTCGAATGCATTATGCTGAGCAACTAGCCTGGAAGTGAGGATATCCTTAGTGAATATGGGCACACCTCTGCCTTTGGTGATCCGGTCCAGGTCAGATGGCCGAAAAGTGTGGTATGAGTTATAGCCTGGCAATGCAGGGGTGCTTTCTGGATCCTTGAACCAGGTCTCAGTCACTGCACAGATATCGATGTTCTCCATTTTATGGAGTGCCTTGCAGGAGTGCATTTTGAGATTTAGACTTCTAGCATTGAGCAGCATTACCCTCAGTTTTTGCTTGCCTGTTCCTGTTATGGTGGTGAATTTGTCATTTGAACCTTGCCTAAAAAGGCACTATAGGGGCAGCAAGAACCTTAGCCAGTATCTGGAATCCCAGGGGGGACAGGTGCAGGCCATCTCTGGCAAAGCATCGTAGTCTATCGACCATGTTGTCCCAGGCAGACAGATACTGGATCCCCTTAGAATGACACCAGAAGCTTAGCCAATTGTTGAAGTAAATCATATTGTCCTTGTACTGCTGTATCATTCTGGGCGATGGCAGGATGCTACTCAGGGCTAGGGTAACCTGCCTGGGCTACATGTTCGGAGAGGTCTTCCATGTCTCTTGTCATGTAGTCCAGGGAGGTACGTCTCAGGTCATTCACAACAACATGGACAATGACAGAGTCATATTTGTACTTGTTGTGGAGTGACCTGAGTGCATGGGTTATGTGGCGGATCCTGGCACCCGACGGGCAGATGACAGTAACCTTCTCCTTGTTTAGCCTGGTGAATAGGACATCAGTGTGCCTGACTATAGAGTCACCTATGACTAGTGTGTTGGCTTCGTTGTTTTGCCTTATGGGCTGTGGTTGAGTGGCACACTGAGTCTGTGGGCTATGTGTCATTTGGGTTGTGTTGGGGGTAGGGGTTGCTTGCATTTCTGCTTGTTCTGTTGTTTGAGCAGATTATTATTGAGAGCCTCCATGAATGTTTTTGTGTGTCTATGTGTGGATTTTGGTGGTGTAGGTTTAGTGGGACTATGTAATGAGTGTGGTGTGGTACAAGCATTTACCTTCTCCTCTTGACTGTCAAGTTCAGTCTTGGTTGGAGAGAGCTTTACCTCCAGTTTGGCTAGATAAGTGCATCTGTCACAGGTTGTAGTGTTGGGTGGTAGGAGGAGAGGGTTGTCTGTGTAAATAAGGCAATTGCTACATTGCCCCAAGATGCCCATATTCATCAGATAGACAGGAGAGAACACTGGGAGCTGACCCTTGGACATGCCTGAATAAAAAGCTTTTTTCCTCTAGACAAGTGAGGAAAGTGAGTACAAGAACAGTTTTCCAATAAGCAAGTGAGGAAAGTAAGTACAAAAACTGTTTTCCTCTAGGTAATGAGAAAGGTGTTGTGCTGTAGTAATTTGTAGCTTATTTAGTGCTTATAACAAGTTCTGAACAGGTGCTGAGCATGAATAAGCAAATTCAAGTGCTAAAACTAAGAATCTGTATCTGAACTAGACTAATTACAGGAAAGAAACAAGTGCAAATGCGGACTTTTAAATCAAAGTTGAGAGAGATGGAAAAACTGCCCAAATGGCCAATAACTACAATTTCTGAGCCAGAACCACTCCTTATGTGGTAGATAGGTTACCTAGTGCTTACCACTCCCACTGCTAAGCTCAAATGCTTCCCTCCAACACAGAAGGCTTGGGGGGGGGGGCTCAGGAGCTTACAGATAGTCCTAGATACAGCAAATCTGTATCTGGACTAAACTAGTTATAGGAAGGGGGAAACAAGTGCAAATGTGGGCTTTTAAATCAGGAAATTCAAGTGCTAAAACTAAGAATCTGTATCTGAACTAGACTAATTACAGGAAAGAAACAAGTACAAATGCGGACTTTTAAATCAAAGTTGAGAGAGATGGAAAAACTGCCCAAACGGCCAATAACTACAATTTCTGGGCCAGAACCACTCCTTATGTGGTAGATAGGTTACCTAGTGCTTACCACTCCCACTGATAAGCTAGCAGGCTTCCCTCCAACACAGACAGGTTTGAGGGGCTTAGAAGCTTACAAACAGTCCTGGATATAGCAAATCTGTATCTGGACTAGACTAGTTACAGGAAAGGCAGGAAACAAGCAGATTTCTTTTTGTTACAATTAAGCAGAACACAGAGAGATTCTAGCAAACTTTTTTTTTTGTTTTGTTTTTTGTAAAGGAAAGGGAGGGAGGAGAAGCAGAAGATAATTCAAGGTTAGGAACTAAGTGGTCTGGCCATCTCAAATGTTCTCTCTGTATTAGGTAGAATGAACTAATGACACTATACTGGGAGGAGTGTCCCAAATCAGATTTACAGTAGGAGCGGGCAACTGCAAAGCCACCAAGTATAACACCAAGACACCAACAGGGAGCCTTTTATTTATTATTAAACATATTTAAACATATCATTGTGACTGATATCTGTGAGACATATTTAAGCTCTTAACAGTACTTGCATATCTATTTGGTGACAGACATTGTACAGGCCACTCCTAATAGCCTTGTTTTGGTCAGACTACCATTTGGATTATTAGTAAAATTACACAGTAGGATTGGACACCCTTTGTTAAGGGCCTTAGAATAGCTGATAAAGAGTTGGCTGGTGGCAGCTGGAACTACCTTATAGTCTGGGCAAAAGGGGACATAGGTATTAAACTTGTGCCAGTCTTTCCCTGGTGTGTGTGTGTTTGTATGTAAATCAAATCTCAAATTGTATGTATGTCAACTACTTGGGCATGGACATGAAGCACTAGTTGGACAGAGAGGGTGATGGAGTTTTTGGCTTGGCCACTCAGCTGAGATCTCAACTCTGTAGTTGTGCCACTGGGGAGTCTTATTGGAGATCTGGAGAAAGAGGAGAAACCAGCCCCAGCCTGACTGTGATCTTTGTGTGCTCTTAAGGGAAATAGCATTTTACTATGTGTGTACTTGTCATCCTCCCAGTGTGTACATTCTCCCACTGTTGCCAGTGTTGAGGATTGAGGCTCCTTGATTACTGGGCCAGTGCAGGGGCATCACACCATGTACAGAAAAAAATCAGCAAGTGAAGAATATCTGATACCAAGTGAAACAGTGTTTAGCCATCTGAAGAAATGTTGCCATTGTCCAGTCACAAGAAAGTATATGAATTAAGTAATGCTTCTTAGCATCACATGGCAGAATGTGAAGGAAGAAATGCAAGAAAAAGGAAAAATGTTTTAGCAAATATTCTGTTTTGAAGTACATTTCATTTCAAAATGAATTCCAGACAGTTTTAGTCTGGTTTGATTTATTTCCTGTCAAAATGAAAGTGGCTTACATAGAATGTTCTATTATGAAATTCAAAACTTGTACCTAATATGAAAAGGTACAAATAAAAAATCACGAGACCCTTAGTTAGCAAAAATAATACAAAAGTATTTATTTCTAATTGGTCAGTGGCTGTTTCATAATAGTTACTACACTGTTGCTTTTAATCAAAGGTAATGTAAAAGAATCAAGCTTATCCTGGTTCAGAGAGACAGACCCTTGACTGCCTAGTCTCTCACAAAATGAAACTATTCTTCTCTGCTGAACTGTGTTTTCTGAGGTTATTTTGATAACTCAACAATAGCCGTTTATAACTGCTACATTTTAAAGCTATAACAAGAATACCAACAATTACCATGATTTTTTGTAGAGTTTACTCATGGCCCACACCATAAAGACACAGGGCTAAATACCTGGCATATACATATGATAGAGAGATGTACATTCTTGCACACACAGATTTGACTCTATGATCTTCATATTTCCTCTGCTGTTATTCATATGTTGGCACAGCTGCAGTGCATCCTCCAAGATATTAGTTACAAACAAATAATTAGTGCCAGAGTCAAGGTCTAAAATTGTTTTCTAAAAATTATATAATAGTATCCTTTGGAAAGTTGGCTGCCTCATGGAATTACCACATGAACAATGCACCCCACGAGTAGACTCAGTGGTTAGGAACTTGTAAACATTTATGGACAATACTTAGCTTTTGACCTTCATGTGTCTACAGTTGTAAGGAGAATGTTCTATATTGAGCATCTTATAAACAAGTATATGGCATCTAGGTTTAATGATGTCATTATCCTGCTGTACTCAACCTTCATTAGGCCAGTCATTGAGTAGAATGTTCCCTTCAGTATGTACCTGAACAGACATATATTTATTTGTTAGTCTTTGTTAAATGGGTTAATCCACTGGGCTGGAAGCCCATTCACAGTGGAGACCCGAGGAGAAAAGTTCCAAAACAAATGACAGAAATAGTAATAACAATAAACAATACAAAGTCAATAAAAATAACAAGCTGCATAACAAGTCCAAAAAAGATCTGCGACTACATATAAATAAAAGATTGATTCCTTAGTGGAAGTTTTTAACAGTATTAATATTCAGCAAAAGTAGAGCAACAAACTGTTAGATGTAGAAGTGGAAAACATAAATGAGATTATTACCAGGTAAGACATAAGAATAATATTTATGTCTAGTCAAACGTAGGTAGAGTGGAAAGGAGAAGTATTTAATAGGAAGAGAAAATAAAATATAGAGAGGTGAGGGAGAATGATGGGGGAAAAAGGTGAGTAATAAGAGAGCTCAGTGGGGGTGCTCAAGTTCAGTAGGACTAAGTGGTTATACGGTTACATAGAGAAAGGTAAGAAGTGAAACAGGAGCAGAAAATAGAACATCCACAGAGGTTCCTTACAAAAAGAATCTGGAATTTGCCCTTTTCCTCACTGTAGTCCAATCTCAGAGTTGGTATATTTAGTTAGCGGGTATGTGTGGGCTGCACCCCCCCCCCACATTGGCAGGTGTGAGGAGCGTAGGCCACCAACTGTGTAGGTGTTAAGTTTTATGGTTTTGTTTATGGACATTAGGGTGGACTACTATCAGTTTTCCCTAGGAAACTTTTAGCTGAAAAGTTAGTTTGATGATTTGCATGTTTGCTGAATAGTTGTTCGATGAACAGGCGTTCAGTTATTTGTGATTCGCCGATGTGATATAGACCCCATTAAGACTGATATCAGGTAGTGCTCTCTATATGTAAACCACCCTTTACAAACTGGCAGATTCGTACTCTCCCTTCTTTGCAGCTTCTCTGATAACGTACCAGAAGTGCTAGCAACGGGTAAAGCATTTTCCAGTGTTCAAAGAATGGTACTTTTAGATATTGATGCCCTAAACTTTATTGTGGTTATTTAGATTGTGGTTAGTTAGATAATTTATAGGTCTTTAAGGGAGGATCATAGTAACGGCTAATCAGTATAGCAGATTCCATGAAGTATGTTAAAGCTCATTTGTACATTTACGAAAAGAGAGATGAGGAAGGGGCAAGGTACAGTGCCTGTGTTACCCCTTCAGTTGCATATTGAAAGAAGATTATAATGTGGTAGCAGTGACTTGAAAGACTCTATCACTAAGATAACTTTAAAACCATTGAAGCTCCATATGGTTAATACTATACAGATGAAGTTCACTGAGCAATCTTTGATGGTCTACAGAATCAAATGTGTTTGCAAAATTGAGAAATTAAGAAAGAAAACTCTTGTTATCAAATGTTTGTTGAAAAACCTCAACATGTTAACTGTTAGAGAGAGAGAAGGGATGTATAGGTACTACAAATTGCCTTATAAAACATTATTCACTCAGTTATCTTTAGGGATTTATGTGCTCTTTACTCTGTGAAACTATATATTTTCCAGAGTGTGTAATAGCACAGAAAAGAGGCTATATTTCTGAAAGACATTCTCTATTTTTGAGAACTTTGACAAGAGTATTAGTTTTGCCGTATTCCAACAATGGGAAGCTGTACTAGACTAAAGGAAAGTATTGAAAATATGCCTTGAGGCCACTGTAATCAAGGCATCACAATTCTTAAGAAATTTAGAGCATAGGCCAGCAGGTAAGCTTTGTCCATATTGCAGGATTTTTTCAAAGCTAATTATTCTTTTTGGAAAGAGTGACATCAGAGAAATGAAAGCAAGTAGAACCGTCTCAGTAATTGTATGGTTATGATACCAATTTTCCAATGACTTCAACCTAGAGAACTACCCTCATCCTGAAAGAAAGTAATGGCCATGCATTTGATCACTTCATTTGGCTCTATAATTTGCTCTTCATTAAGTAAAATAGTGCCCCCTTTCTTGTGCTTACTTCTACACATGAGCTATTTACTTCAGCCCAGAAACCATTTGGATGACCAGGCAGGGCAAAATGCCTCTTGTTCAAGTACAGGACATTTGGTTTCATTGTAGGCATTGTGCAGATGGCTGGAAGGGGGTAGCCAGTCCCCTGTTTCCAACACGAGAGTTAATACACAGTGTAAAAGCCAAAACTACCCACCTAAGGGGACATAGTTGGATAAAAATGCTTAACCACCATTTAACATTCCATCACTTAGAATGTTCTTCAGACTTGCATCATTAGTGGTACATATCTCTTTCTTTCATTGTCAGTGCTATAAAGACAGCTGCTTGGATTGCTTCATAAAACAATGGATAGGGATGAAAATTATGTTTAATAACTATAATAACAACAAATAAAAAAGAATACAATTTTTAGGAGTACAACTTCAGCATTTATTCTCTTTTGTACCTAAGTACCACTGTGTGCTTTGTCTGATTTACAGTATAGGTTAAAATGATCAGCTTATGAAATCCTAAAGCAATGACTTTGTCCATTCTGACTGTAGTGATATGCTTTGAAATGATCTGTGAGTTTTTGCCTGGAATTCATTATTTTGTACATCAGGGAGTAGGCATTTCCAAAGTAGTGGGACATCAGTGCCAAATCTAGTGTCAGAATAAGCACTGTGGGAGTCTTTCTGACATGACAATTCCTTTGAAAGCATCTCAGTTTACTAAGAAGGGATATGACCAATGATGATCTCATTTAAATGCTGGCAGAAGTCTTTCTTTAGCATCTGAAAAAAAAATGTTGTATAAATGTTAGACAGTCCTCTGTCTCAGGGCTTCCAGCTTTGCATATTCATGTATGAATTGTACTCTTGTACTTATCTGCACTGAATGTTGAGATATCCTGGACATAACTTGTCCACACAGCAGACAGGATAGAAAAGAATATTGAATGACTGAGGAGCCGAAAAAAGAAAGTAAGGTGTTAGGAGGAATGCAGAAGGAGAACCGGGTTATCTATGTAGCAAAATACAATAAGTAGCTTTTCAAGGAAAGCAGATAATGAATGAAACAACAAACAACATAATTAATGTGACAAAGAATGCATGACAGTTGCGTGAAAATAAGTATTATACAACGTAAGCTAGAGACCAAGTACATTGTGGTATGGATATTAAGCAATCTAAACAAAAATTAAACTGGAATTCTAATACAGAAAGTAAACTCTTCTGCTTACCCCACAGGAAGACTGTACCCTCACCTCGCTCTAATATTATAGTCTGTCTCTGAGATGTCAGTTGCTATTGACATAGGACATAAAAGCAATCAGTGAAACTCCCTGTGAAGTATTCTCTGTTAAAAGGATGCCACAACTTACTATTGACTGGAATCCTAAAACGTTTTATACCAGACTACAAGTTTTTAGAATAATTCAAGGGCCAGTGTAATGTTTTGTAGAAATTAAAGAGTTAATGTAACAAAAGCATTAATGTGTAATACACACGCAAACTGTAACATTGACTATGCAGATTTATAGATAATGCCCTAATGTAGTGTATGTTGCCTTTAAGATTTACAGATAATGCACTACAGTAGTGTATGTTGCCCTTAAGATTTATAGATAATGCACTTATGTAGTGTATGTTGCCTTTACTTACATTATGCTCATACATGCATACAAACATTCACAGTCACACACAGACACACAGACACACACACACACACACACACACACACACACACACACACACACACACACACACACACACACACACACACAAACATGTGTATACTGTCATTCTATTTATAGTGTGGGTGTGGAAGCAGACTTTTATGAAGGAAATGTTCTGAATTGGGCAGTTTTGTCATTATTGGTTCATGTGTTTTGTTTCATTGCCTACAGTACAGATTACTGGCAAAATGTTCAAACAATAAATTTAAAATGCACTCTAACGTGTTTTATTATACAAGGAATATAATTTAATAAAGTCAGTAAGGTGTATAAAGAAAAGAACACATGTATGTTTCTTGTTTTGTGTGCAAGGGGTGAATGATTTGAAAACAGCCCAAAGGTAATCTTTATCCACCACTGGCCAGATGCATTTTCTTTGGATGTGGTGTGGGTTTCAATGCTGTTTCAATGAATGTGAGTTTCAAGGGCAAAGAAGTTTTAATGTCAAGCCTATTTTCATTGTGAGACAGTATTGCTTTGTTTACCAGATGATGTCTTTTAGTGTTTCTGCATTGTTGTGCTGTAAAATGTAAAAATAAAATCCAAATCATTGTAGAAGTAAAGCAGTATGCATACATTAGTGTTTATGGTAAATGGGGCGAAATAGCAGGACATTGGAATGGCTACAGGGGGACTCTGGTGCCATGTTTTGGTTGTCTGTTCTTCAGTTTGCATTCGAAAGTTGGTATCCCACAATTCCATTGGAGTGTGCGGGGTTACATAATTATGTACGCAAAGTAGATGTTAATCAGCGTACAGATTTGTACCTATTTTTCATGGGCCTTGTCCAGATTTTTGATGTTTCCAGGTTGAGAGGTATGTATATTGCTAAATGTGGACAAATACTATTCATACCTTACATCTCCTTACTCTCCCTTCTTCACTCACTTTCTTACCTCTGTCAATTTCTCTCACCAGCTTTCTCTCCAAATATACCATACACCTGCTTTTCTCTCACATTGTATTGCAATTCCTTTTGGCATTATACTAATTTACTTTTAATTTCTCTATAAACAGGCTACAATTTATCTAACTACTAAATCATTGTCAGATGGAATGATGTATATTACTTACATCTTTCTTTAACCAATGTTTTTATATTTCTAATTTGGTATAATTATTTAAACTGTATTTGTTTTTGTATTATTTTTAAAGACTGTAAAATTATTGTTCTTAAATGCTTTGTAACACTTTGGAGCTTTTCTCCCCAGGTCTCCAATGAAAATGGGCTCCTGCCCAATTGGACTTTCTTGGTAATCAAATGTCAATAAAAAAAAATGGTACCCACAATATTCCATTGGAAGTATTGCATCTACATGGAGAGTTTTCCAAAGGAAGCCTCACAAATGCAAACAATATTGCAATATACAGGCAGCATCTTCCCTTCAAGTCTTCAGCTTCAACAAACAGAAACACATGACAGGAGCACTATAGTCAGGTATGTGTTGAACAGAGACCTATAAAGTGATACAGCACAATTAACGTGCTATAAAATACAGCATGTGGACATATCCTTGTATCATATAGCTACATTATGTCTCCATGTAGAGGTACTGCCATAAATGTGAACATATCAAACTATGACATTTTGGCTGATATATTTTACTCTTTTGTACCATATATCACTAATGGACCTCTTCAGCAGGCAATATTTCAGAATTTTAGGAACTGGCAACAAACACATTGCTAATGTCTTCCAGCCATTGTTAAGTGCAAAAGTACGCGCCAAAATCCAGAAGTCTTGCAGAGGACACTAGTTCTGTTGGTGAAGAGGAATAACATCTTTGCTGTTACTCAGATAGCCTGGTTCAAAAAGAGATCTTGGAGGAAGAGACGAATGAGAAGTCAATGCCTGTCCATCCCCTCTTCAGAGTAGGCATGGGGGTGACATGCTGGTGTATGGCAGGCTATTCCTAAAGCCTGAGTGAAGCCCAGATCCATGAAAAGTGTCAGGCCAGAGTAGGCGAATGTGCAGATGCAACTTTTGGAAGGTTATAGACTCACCCAAAGTGATGTTCATGTGTAACAGCTCACAAAGTTCTTCTGAATGATGCCAGCATACTAGTCTCCTCCTTATTTATAGAGTTGTCTGAAGTCTTCAATACATTTTGTCACACTAAATTTCTACTTCAAATGTCCTCTTTAGGTATCTCTCAGCCCACCCTGCTATGGTTCGAAATCTACCTATCCAATAGGATTAAGTAAATAAAATGACACGTCACCCTCTCTCCATATCTCACATTCATGACAAGTGTACCACAAGGCTCTATCCTTAGTCCCCTCCTCTTTAACATTCTGCTCATAGAGGATGGCTTGGTCCTTCCAGTACTGTGAGCAGCAATATTAACTCCCAGTCACACTCTTCTCCTGCACTCTGTCTGCACCAGTCAATGAAACCTGGCCTGGGGGTGGGGGTTGGGGGTGTCAAAGGAAAAAAACTTCAAACACCAATTCACGAAAGGTTCAGATATGGCATTTAATTACTTGCTGCAAGGAGACAAAAACATGCAAATACAGGATTTTGCCCAACTATTAACAGAAGTATGCTCTTCTTATACTGTTCTACAAAATGTTGCTTTCTATAGTTGATGTAATTAAACACAACTTTCTGTATTGTTCTACAGCAGATGTTACTCAGATTTTCTGCTGACATGACTGGATTTATGAAAAACATTTGAGAAAAACAACCTGACGTTGGGGGCTTTAGCCCGCTATAAGCTTCTATTGTGTAGTTCTAATACATGTGTTACATTTCAAGGTACTTTTCTAGCTTAGACACAAGTAAACGCTGATTGCAATTCATATTTTCAAGCAGTTTTTGTTCTTATTATCAATAGCTTCTGCAGCTGTGTATTTTCTCACAGCATAAGTGGAACTCCTTGTCTAAATCTCATAACATTAATACAAGTGATACATCAATTTATTATTTTCCTGACAAAAGCAGAAATGATCTGCTTCCCTGTAAATTTCCAGAACATAAGCAAAGATTATAACTGCACATATTTCATAACAATACAAGACTGGAAAGCTTTTGCAGTTTGTACAGATTTATGCAGTGTGAAATATAATAAATGTGTTAACCCTTTTCAAACCTTAAATGTACTAAGCATATTACTAATACATACACTAATACATATTTTTCTAACATTTCCCCCCTTTTAATACTTTATTCTACTTTCAAAATAAGCATAAACAGTTTTTCTTCCCCTAACCTCTTCCTACTCAGGATTTGCAGTTAAGACAGTCATTCAGTTTAAACTTATGAAAGCATTTTCAATTTTTTAACAGTTCTTCAAACTCAGCACCTTGATATAAGGTTTCTGAAACTGACATGTCTACTATAAGGTCTTTGCTCAGTCTTTTCATGCAGGGGATGCCACAGCAAACACATACTCCCAGTAGGATCATTCCTACACAAATGGCAATCAGGATGTTCATTAGGATAGTACCCCACCCCCCAAACCGTTTCTGGAAAAAGTCCATCAGTGGGTTTGGTCCTGGTTTGGTCATGTCCGACACTTGTTGAATTGCCTCCAGGTGATTGTCTATCTCGTGTTTATGGTCAGGAATACACGAACAGCACTCCTCCTGGATTAAAGCACAAGTACCGCCTCTCGCCACTAGGGTGAAGTCGAGAGCCATGCGGTTTTGAAGCACTGCAGTTCTCATGGCATTCAGTTCATCAGTCACCAATTCTAGAGCAGAAAAAGTTGCATTGCTCATTACTTCGAGAAGTTTAGACAGTTTTCTCAGCTCCCAGATCGATTTCACTGCTCCATATACTGGTGATATGCCTGCTCACGATATAACACTGTCACTCAAGTCCATGTGTGTCAGTTTATCGCCTATAGAATGATGGTTTTTTGAGCACACATCGATTTGCCCCACTGGATTTACAGGTTTCTTGATGGGTTTCTTGAAGACCTCTCGGACATTCCGAATTTTTCCTCGAGGTAAGACTGCCGTGTGTCATATGGCCGGAACTAGGTAGCCCAAAAAACAACTGCTGGACCAATTCTCAGGTAACCACTTGTATGCTTTCCTACCACATACAAAATAACAATCCTCTACTTTAGTAGTAACTTTACTATGAATATACACTTGTCCTGCATGAAACATTTTTCTATCAATTATAGACAGTTGTTTATAAAAAACAGAATCATGTTTTACTTCATCAGTTGTTTTGTGCATCAATTCAAAAAATGAATCATAGTTTGTATTACAATAAGAACCTGCATTATTAGCTTTAGTGTAGCATCTATAAGGAGCAGTCACATTGCAATTGCTCCAACCCACCTGAACAGTATAATTTTTATAAAAACACACAGTCCCTTTTTGTGGAACAGACAAGTGCAATGCTATTTTATCTTGTGATGTAACAGTTGATATATCATAAATCAAGTTTTCCCAGGTCTCGTTGACTCCCAGGGGGACTGAAGTCATTAATAACTCCCCGTATGCTGTCAGCAAAGCTGTGCAAATCCAGCAATTTGAAACATTGAAAGTCTCAGCATACACGTATTTGAGGGCCTGGTAAGTGTTGAAGTTTGGGTGCCAATCTATGAGCAACGCTTCGCGTTTATTCAGTTCAGTTTATGTGGCTGGGAAAAGGAATGGCCACAACAAAAAGATTATTGTCACTAGTACAGTTAACAGGATGATTATGCAATACTTCTGAGGAAATGGTTGTTCTGCATTCCTGTTTTCTCCAGCTCTTCCGAGTAGTTTTATTTGGATTTTTCTGGATTCTATCAATTTTGCTCTTGACTTGTGACAAGATTTTTGTCCAGTTCAAAGTTTTGAACTAGTTTGCAGTGTGTCAGGTGGATCCACGAGGCTTGCTCTGTGATTTTGACTGCAATGGGTGTCGACAGAAGCACTTGATATGGACCTTCCCACTTTGGTGACGTCCAATTCTTCTTTTTGATAGCTTTCACCCAGATCCAATTCCCTGGGATCACTGCCACTTCCGATGTTTTGGTTTGTTCTTTATCTGAAACAGAATTTGACTGCAACAGATGTTTAGAATTCAACAAATTTCTCATATATTCGGCTAGTGTACAGTCGGCTTCCTGGTCTGCAGGCATGAGAGGTTTCCACTGGGGTATATAATAAGCCCTTCCAAATAGTTTTTCAAAAGGAGTCAATCCTTTTGCAATCGGAACAGTTTTCATGCTCAACAGTGCCAGGGGCAGACAGTACACCCAATTCTTTTCTGTTTCTGCTATTAACTTCCTTAGTTTATTCTTTAAAATCCCATTAAGCCTCTCAACTAGCCCTGCAGATTGCAGATGGTATGCACAATCTTTAAAGAAATGCCAAAATGTTTATTTAACTGTTGTATGGTTTGGTTTACAAAGTGTGTACCGTTGTCACTGTAGATCCTTTCTGGAATGCCGAATCTAGGGATGATTTCTTTAACAAGGATTTTCACTACAGTAGCCGCGTCTGGATTTTTGGTCGGAAAGGCTTCCACCCATCTGGAAAACATATCTACAATGACAAGACAATACTTCTTATTTTCACATTTGTTCAATTCTATGAAATCCATACAGATAGTATGAAATGGATACGGTGGTGTAGGAAAACTCCCTTGCTTGGGCTTTAACGCCCCTTGTGTATGATGTTTGTTATAAATGTGGCACATCAAACAAAATTTTTTAGAATAGTTGGTGAATCCATATGTCGTGAACACTCGGTTCTCCAGCTGTACCATCCCCCCTGTTGAGACATGGCATTGTCCATGGCTCAACAAAGCTGCATATCTAAACAAATTACATGGTAATATCGGTTTCCTTTCTTTAGAGATGTACAGCCCCTTTTCGAGAATTGCTCCTCGTTTTACCCATCTTTGTTTCTCAACTTGTGTAGTGAGTGTCTGCATTGTCTTTAACATTTCTAAGTCTAAAATCTCAGAGGGTTGTAGTTCCTCATTCAAAATAAATACTTCTGAAGCTGCCTGCTTTGCAGCTGTATCAGCTCTCGCATTACCTTTTGAAATCCTATCCTGTTGCTTGGTATGAGCTGTGCATTTACAAATAGCTACTTTCTGAGGTAACTGAATAGATTCTAAGAGATCTAGAATAAACTGTGCATGATTAATATGTTTGCCAGTAGATGTTATCATTCCTCGGTTTTTCCACTGTTGCGCAAAAACATGTACAGTAGAAAAAGCGTACTGGCTGTCAGTAAAAATGTTCACACATTTACCCTTTGTTAAGGTACATGCCCGTGTCAAGGCAATCAATTCTGCTGCCTGTGCAGATAAGTTGTGTGGTAAAGGTTTCGCTTCTATAATCTCAGTATCATAAACTACTGCATATCCTACTAGGTTCTGTCCTGCAGGACCCCTTTTGCACAAGCCATCCACGTAGTATGTCACCTCGGCATCATTCAAGGGGACATCCATGAGATCTTTTCTAGGCAGTGTCTTTTGCTCAATCACCTGCAGGCAGCAGTGTGGTGTGCCATCTGCAGGGGTTGGGAGCAAGGAAGAAGGGTTCAAAGTCATGCATCATTCAATTGTCATATGAGGTTGGCTCAACAATATAGTCATACAGGAAAGATGCCTAGCAGGGGAAATATATGCTACCTTCTCTTGCAGTAAAATAATTGCGATTGCATGAGGCACTCTCAATGTGAGAGGGTGGAATAAAATACTGAGGCTGAAACCTGTACTGCCATTGCAGCTGCAACTACCGCTTGTACACAGTGAGGTAAAGACCATGCCACTGGGTCTAGTTGTGATGAATAGTAAGCAATAGGGCGTTGCTTGTCCCCATGCTGCTGTGTTAACACTGATGTCATATAACCTTGCTTACAATCTACAGTTTGGAAAAAATGTTTATGATAGTTTGGTAATCCCAGAACTAATGAGGATGCTATTAACTGTTTCAATTTGCAGAAAGCAGATTCTGCTTCTGGTGTCCATTGTAACAAGTCCTGTGCTGCCATAGGCTCTTTATATATCAAGTCAGTCAGTGGTGCAGATTCCAAGGCATTGTTTGGAATCCAGCTCCAGCAAAAATTAGTTGTACCCAGGAAGGACATAATTTCCTTCTTGGTAGTGGGTATTGGTGCTTGTAAAATAGCTACTTTTCTGTCCTCATCTAATGTTCTACCCTCTTTGTATATTACATATCCTAGGTATTTGACTTGTTTTTTCCAAAGCTGCAGTTTATTTTTGTTTACCTTATGTCCTTCAGTGGCTAAAAATCATAATAGCGCTATGGTATCTTCTTTGCAATCTTGCTGGGTGGGGGCTGCCAGCAGGATGTCATCAACATAAAGTAAAATCTGACTGCCTCTTGGTGAGGTAAATCCCACCAAGTTGCTTGCCATTTCTTGTGAGAATATTGTCAGACTTTCACAATATCCCTGTGGTAGTCGCGTATATGTATACCTTTTCCCCTGAAATGTGAATGCAAACCAATACTGGCTGTCAGGGTGTATCGGTATCGAAAAGAACGCATTGCTGATGTCTACCACAGAAAAATATTTCTGTTGAGGTTTTAAATCATTCAACAGGGTGTGTGGGTCTGGCACCGTAGGTGCCCTTGGAATTACTGCGTCATTTACAGCTTGTAAATCTTGGACCATACGCCATTCTTCATTTGCTTTCTTAAAAGGAAATAAGGGTGTGTTACATGGTGAATCGGGAGACTCCACCAGTACCCCTTCCTTAAGTAAAGCTGCTATAATAGGTTTGATTCCTACCTCTGCATCTTTTCTTAAGGGATACTGTCTTTTCTGTGGTCTAAATACTGACTTTGGCATGATAATAACTGGTCCCGCTGTACGAATAAGTCCGACATCTGATTTTCCTGTTGACCAGAGAGTCTCTGGTATATTCTGTAAGGCATTCTCTTCATCTTTAATAGGAGTGCTAATCAGCTGTCCTTGCTAGACTGCAAGTGCACGGCTGGGTGGGTCTGAGTTATCCAATTCAGCCTCTGTATTTGTATTCCTTGTTCTGACAGTTCTAATTCTGTCTGCCTTTCCCATCTTGTAACTTTTTCTCCTAAGTCTGCCCATTCTATGTTTCTGTCCTTGGTTAAGCTAACATGGGGTAATCGATTAGATTTATAAAGTGCAAAGAACTCCTAGGGCAATGAACAGCTGGCTACACTGTTCCCTTCCATGTCCCAGTACAGATTACATAATATCAATCTGTTTGCACAATTTATAAACAATTCTTGCTCATATTCTTTATCAGGTCCTGGAGTGTTACAGTAATACAGAGTACAGTGCAACAAGTGCTGTTTGTCAATGTCAAGGGAGGGGAACTTACTGATGGCTATATTCATTAATTCTTCAGTCACAGTCCCTGGACCAGTCGTAACCAAGTCCTGACTGTACCAATAAAACACTTCACCCTCCGATTGCACTGAAAAGGTATCAATTTGTCGCTGTGCTTCCATACCCTGCATGGTCGGAACTACTGCTATACCAAATAGCTACATAAGGTCTCTGCCCAAGAGGTTTACTGGGCATTTTGCAGAAACAACAATTGCTTTTCTGGGTCAATCCTGAAACAGGATCAGTTATTGTGATGCCACGGGAGAGAGGCTGCCGGTACAGCTGTCCATTAGCTGCTTTTACTAGTATATAATCAGGTGACTCTGAATTTTCTGGCAGTTTGGAGGGATGTATCAGGGTTTGTGATGCCCCTGAGTTACACAAAAATTTAACCTCCCTCCCTTCTACCAAGAGTGTAACTTCTGGTTTTGTGTCTGCTAAATGGAGCTCTAAGCTCAATAAAGCTAAATACAATATTTCATTTTCTTCACTATCCGTAACTTCCTGCACTTCGTCTATTTCTTCTGTCATATCCTCTACTCCTTCTATCACATTCTCATTTGTCCTTTCTTTGGTATCCCCTTCTAGTGATTCCTGACTATCATATAGTCAGTCCTCACCCTCCTTATCTTCCGTGGTTGCCTTCTTGTTTTTCCTTGCAATCCCTTGCCAAGTGTCCCTTTTTACCGCATTTAAAGCATTCTCCCCTTTTCTTTCACCCTTCAAAGTCCTCTGATCACTGATCAGATTATTTGTTACCCTGGGCATTTTTCTTGCCCTTTTTCCTGGACTATACTACATAAACTTCTGCTCCATCTTCTACAGAAAATACTTGGGCTTTCTTTTTCTTTTTGCTATTAAAATGCCTTTCGGCATGCCTAGCATATTCAAGTAATGACTGTAACCGGCTTGTAAGATGATCTACCATGTGTTTTGCAATAAAACTGCTTATGGGTGCAATACTGCCTTTCAAAAATGCATTCTTTAACTGCTGTTCATCTGGGGAATCTTGTGTCTGATCTTCAGGAACCTGCATTCCACAGTGGTTATTAAAACATTCTAATAGTCTGGCTTAATATCTGTCAGCAGTTTCACCTTCTTGTTGGATGCATTGATTAATGCAAGTCCAGTCTGCCCTAGGCTTCCATTTCTCAGAGATGCGGTCTGTAAGACCTTTTACTCTGTTGTCTAGCTCTGCGCTGCTATATGGGAGGGGTCTGTGTGCAGCGTCACGGGGATTCCAGTTGCCACTAATCATGTGCCAATCTGGTCCCACAGTTTGTCTAACTACTTTTTCTACCTCTTCTCCATTTAAATTATAACTTAGCCTCATTCCTTGTAAATCATCTGAGAACTTTCAAAAATTAACTTTTGGATGGGGAATTCCCTCAGTGGCTTTCCGGATATCTTCCGGATCCAGGGTCTATACACTAGAATAGTTGGGTCCTGGCCTTCCTGTCCTGCCTGAGGATTAAGTACTTCTATGAGTGGACATATTTCTTCTTCACCCATAGACCGTGAATTCTTAACCATTTGATATAACTCAATGCCTTCATTCGAGTTACCTGCCCGTGTTCGAGACCTGGTCTCGATGGGATCTCTAATAAAGGGTTTTGCGTTTGTAATGTCTCTATTTTCAGTGACAGCAGGGTATAATGGGGGTGGACTAACCTGTTCACTTGCTTCCTATTCTGGTAAGGGAGGCGGAGGGGCCAATGCTATTAGTAAATTATTGTCCTCCTTATCTAAAAAATTGCTTTTGAATTATTATTCTTTTGTTCCCTATGGTTTACCTCCTCAAGCCACCTGTGTGCCTGAGGAATTCCTAAGTGGCGTTGGTTTTTTACCCGATCTTTGGAATCAGTTTTGAGCTGTTTGACAAGTTTGATAAGTGAGGATTT
Source organism: Protopterus annectens (assembly GCF_019279795.1). Taxonomy (NCBI): domain Eukaryota; kingdom Metazoa; phylum Chordata; order Ceratodontiformes; family Protopteridae; genus Protopterus; species Protopterus annectens. Next base: position 771,457,420 of record NC_056731.1, read on the forward strand.
TTCTAATTTTCCGTCAAATTCATACTTATTAACCCGTTTTGATTAGTATTTAATATTGTCAGTGCGCTGCGATTGCATGTATTTTGCATCTTCGGTTAACGGTGGATTTTGGGGTCTTTTTGTGCAATTATTACCCATTTTGTTCTACCCTTTTAATCGTTACGTAACCTCTCTTATTTTTAACGTGGTACCATGGATTTTGTTAGTCTCTTCAGAATGACTACCTACCTACTCTGTTTTCCCTGATCTATGACAAGACAGTAATTTTTTCTGTCCCTGACTTGTAAAAATACAGTCTTGACAAAAACAATACAAATCTAGTCCCTGATCTAAAACAGAAAAAATTAGATTCACCTTACGTGAGCCTTTGTGATTGATCACCTTGTTCGTGAAAACCCATCCTTCATTCGCAGATCAGAAAGTGGCTGGCCTCTTTTGTACAACAATTCAGTTGGAGGGCTTTTCAAATAAGAAGAACCAATGTGGTTTCTTCCCCGTACGGTTTCAAGCCACCTGGCCCATCTGATCCGAGGCGAAGTGAGGGTTTCTGGTCCAACGGACCAATCTGTCAATGGAAAAAACTTCAAAGACCAATTCACGCAAAGTTCAGATATGGCATTTAATTACTTGCTGCAAAGAGACAAAAACATGCAAATACAGGATTTTGCCCAACTACTAACAGGAAGTATGCTCTTCTTATACTGTTCTACAAAACGTTGCTTTCTATAGTTGATGTAATTAAACACAACTTTCTGTATTGTTCTACAGCAGATGTTACTCAGATTTTCTGCTGACATGACTGGATTTATGAAAAACATTTGAGAAAAACAACCTGACCTTGGGGGCTTTAGCCCGCTATAAGCTTCTATTGTGTAGTTCTAATACTTGTGTTACATTTCAAGGTACTTTTCTAGCTTAGACACAAGTAAACGCTGATTGCAGATCATATTTTCAAGCAGTCTTTGTTCTTATTATCGATAGCTTCTGCAGCTGTGTATTTTCTCACAACATAAGCGGAACTCCTTGTCTAAATCTCATAACATTAATACAAGTGATACATCTATTTATTATTTTCCTGACACAAGCAGAAATTATCTGCTTCCTTGTAAATTTCCAGAACATAAGCAAAGATTATAACTGCGCATATTTCATAACAATACAAGATTGGAAAGCTTCTGCAGTTTGTACAGATTTATGCAGTGTGAAATAGAATACATCTGTTAACCCCTTTCAAACCTTAAATGTACTAAGCATATTACTAATACATACACTAATACATATTTTTCTAACAGGGGGCATCACAACTTTATGAAAAAGAAAAAAGTAATTTGCATTGATGAACCTTGATCTGAGATTTTTAAGGCAATGAAAATAAAATCTGTCACTGCCATCAGATCTTCCTCATCTATTTACAATGAACTAATAGAGCCAAATGATATAATATTTTTCAATCAGCATCAAACTTTATTAAGTCTGAGAAAGTAAACAAGTGAAAACATTTTACAGAACAATCCTTGCATATCCAAAGAGGCAAGCATTACACTAGCCAGAAAATGTACCACTCCTTGTAAAGTACAAAAGATATTAAATGTAATTTGAATACAGCCCTTATTAGCAGACCAGGCATATATTTTTTTAGATTCCAAAACAAAATTACTGACTAAGCAGTGAAATAGGAGACAGATGACTAAAAACTGAAGTTGAAACAAGACTTCATATGTAACCAGGTATTGGACCACGTCCTAAGATTAGACATGTGCACATATATCTGGACCAGTTGGGTGGATAACTTTTCCAACAACTAAAAATGTATTGCAGCTGATACAGTTATGATTCACCAATGGTAGTGGAGCCTCCATGAAGTATCCCAGTTCTATTCCAAACAACCAACATTTGGCATCAAATACCTTCAATTAAATAGATCCAGGCCTAGAGACATTTTGGGCAATTCTATACCATGTGCAGACAAGAAACTTTTTCAGCATGTATCTCTTGCACAGGGTATAACCAGAGATTTCAGGGATGTTCTTATACAGCACAACTGCAGTGAAGCAACTTTTCAGCCATTTTTTTTCTGTAATATTAAATACATCAGAACCAAAAACTGTAGTTTCCTGCGCCAAAGTCTCTCCACCAATAAAGCATGAAGCAAATCCAAAAAATAATAGCAGGAGACACCAAGGTGAGTAAAAAATGTAGAAACATTTATTTAAAATAAATAAAAGTGCACAATAAGCACTTTCAGGCAAACATGCCCTTCCTCAGATAATGCACAACAGTTAAAAAACAACATTTAAATAGTAAGACAGCCAATGAAAACCTAGTAAATTACCCTCCTTTTTCTTAACAAAGGTTTTAAAGGAACAGCTGTATTCAAACCAGGGCTCCTATCAGCTCCTAGTTTAATTATCTATTTTGTTTCATTACACTCAGTTTCATTAGACACCTCACCCCCTCTAACGTTTTTGTGAATCACTTGTAAAACCATAAACTTAAAATGATGATCTTCATATTCCCCTATATGTTGGGCTAACGCATTGCGTACATCATGATGTCTAATGTCAAACAAATGACCAAATATTCTATTCTTAAGCATACAATTGATCTTGCCAACATAAAATGAATCACATAATTGGCACATAGCTGTATATACAACATTCTTACTCCTACAGTCAGCATTCTCCTTCAAGAAATATGTCTGACCTGTTCTAGGGTGCGTAAAAAATTGTCCTTATTGATGTAATCACAGGCCGTGCAATGATAGCATGGGAAAGTTCCCAAGTGCCCTGTTTTTAAAGTCTAGTGGTCCTAGGCATACCTTTAACAATATAGTGAAAGGTCAGGTGGATAGGGTTTCGCAACTTTGTACAGAGACAGAACGTTTTGAACATGAGATGAATGTTCTGTCAGAGAATTTTGAAAAGATGGGATACAAAAAACAACATATTGAGGCATCTATCAATACTGTGAAAATTAATCGGAATAAAGTGGCAAAACCTTGGTACAGCAGGGTGGCCACAGATCGAGTGTCAGACAATGAGAGTGCAAAATTTAGACAAGGTCTGTTATTACTTACCTATGGCAGTGATGTGGGAGGGATCTGTGACATTATTAGACAAAATTGGAAAGTATTGCACACGGATCAAAGGATAGCTGATATTGTGGTAGAAAGACCCAGATTTACCTTTAGAAGGAACAAAAATTTGAAGGATATGCTGTGTCGAGAACCCAGAGATACTTCTTGCAAGACTTTAAAAACAGGGCGCTTGGGAACTTTCCCGTGCTATCATTGCAAGGCCTGTGATTACATCAATAAGTACAATTTTTTTACGCACCCTAGAACAGGTCAGACATATTTCTTGAAGGAGTATGCTGACTGTAGGAGTAAGAATGTTGTATATATAGCTATGTGCCAATTATGTGATTCATTTTATGTTGGCAAGTCCAATTGTATGCTTAAGAACAGAATATTTGGTCATTTGTTTGACATTAGACATCATGATGTATGCAATGCATTAGCCCAACATATAGGGGAACATGAAGATCATCATTTTAAGTTTATGGTTTTACAAATGATTCACAAAAATGTTAGAGGGGGTGAGGTGTTTAATGAAACTGAGTGTAATGAAATCAAATGGATAATTAAACTAGGTGCTGATAGGAGCCCTGGTTTGAATACAGCTGTTCCTTTAAAATCTTTGTTAAGAAAAAGGAGGGTAATTTACTAGGTTTTCATTGGCTGTCTTACTATTCAAATGGTGTTTTTTAACTGTTATGTATTATCTGAGGAAGGGCATGTTTGCCTGAAAGCTCTTATTGTGCACTTTTATTTATTTTAAATAAACATTTCTACATTTTTTACTCGCCTTGGTGTCTCTTACTATTATTTTTTGGATTTGCATCAAATATTTAATACATCAGATTATTTTTTTCCATTTAGAATTATAATAGTCTAATGATCACAAAACAATCTTCCACCAGAACCCCATATGCAATATATATATATATATATATATATATATATATATATATATGGTTCTACCTGACTTCGTCGACAGCGCAGAAGACCGACATCGGAATTCGGAGCTCCAGAAGATCGAAATCGAAGAAGACCGACGCGAATCGCGAGTGGCAGAACATCGACAGTGCAGAAGACCGACACGACGGATGACAACACCAACGCCGAGGATGCCGACATGGGGAAAGGCTGTGTGAGTATGCGGTAGTGACGGACGTTAGGGTGCGAGGCAGGTAAGTGTGGAGATTGACGGTCTGTGGGGATAGGGGTGGGTTAAGTGAGTTAGGGTTAGGGAGCGATAGGGGTGGGTTAAGTGAGTTAGGGTTAGGGAGCGATAGGGGTGGGTTAAGTGAGTTAGGGTTAGGGAGCGATAGGGGTGGGTTAAGTGAGTTAGGGTTAGGGAGGCGATAGGGTGGGTTAAGTGAGTTAGGGTTAGGGCGATAGGGGGGTTAAGTGAGTTAGGGTTAGGAGCGGGTAGGTAAGTGCGATAGTGACGGACCTTAGGGTTAGGGTAAGGTTTAGTGTGGGCTTGTAAGGATTTTGGTGTGCTTGTGTTGTGTGTGTGGTTTGTGGAATGGGGATGTGTTTTGTTTTTAATTGTTATTGTGGTGTGTGCAGTGTATGGGGTTTCGTGTTTGTGTACCGTCGGTTATTTCGTTGTCGGTTATGTGTGGTTTCGTGTTTATGGACTGTCGAATATGTGGTGTCGGTGATGTGGTTGTCGGTGTTGTGTGGTTTCGACTATGTCAGGTAGAACCATATATATATATCTATATATATATATGACATTGATGTCATTGGTAGCTAAATTCCAGCCAAAAGCTCAAGTCCCAATGTGTTGATGGGTGTCAAGAGCCCGTTTATGCAATTTCCCAATAAGTCATGGGCCTGTTTACTAATAACTGATTGTATTTGTAAATATTGCTACCATTTAGGATGTGGGAGAGCCATATTTTTTGTTAACCCAGCAAAAGATACCCATCTCCCATTCTCTGCACCCTTTACATCTCTAATCATCAAAATGCCTGCTGCAATCCAGTCCTAACACAAACTTTTGTCATCAACTTTAATCAAGGTATGTTCTCAGAGCCTGAAGCGAAGGGTAAGAGATCTGTACTGTCTTTTGTTACACCACCCCCTGTATTCAGACCAAGAATCCATACTCCCAGGTCCCAGACCTTGTTGTGGATGACCAGTCTGATAGAACCTTTGCTAGCATCAATAACCTTGAATTCTCTGTGTTTCCAAATTGGATTTGATGAGTTTCTGAGGTCTCCTCCATAGTTGCTATTGCATATTGTTTGAATGAGGGAAATCCTAGACCACCTTGGTTCTTGGAAGTAAACAGTTTTTTCCTTCCTATTCTGGAATATCCCTTCTACCATAAGAAGAAAGCAACCAGGCATTACTTTTTCTCAAGCTGTCTGAAGAATCTGGCTTGAGGAAGATGTCTTATAATAAACAGCACCTTAGGCAATAGCCTTGTTTTCATTATATCAGCTCTATTTAGAAAGGGGATGCACTGTTTATTCTACTTTTCAGTGCATATTCTAAGATGATATAATAGTGAATATGAGTGTAAAGTCATTCTAATTGCTGTAAAAGCAACTTCTCTCACAAATGATAGTGGAACGTTTACATCTTCCTAATTTCTGCATTCATGGCAAGGTTAAGTGGGATAATAAGAGTTTTATCCAGATTAACTATTTGCTTTGCAAATTTACTAAACTGCTTAAGAGCTGTAAGTACCAAAGTAACAGATGTGGAGTGATTGTGTAACCACAATAAGCAAACATCAGCAAATCAATATGAGAGCACAAGCTTCAGTTCTTTTATATTGTCAGCATTTTCTTTGAATAACGTCCTCAGAGTATAGTCAGCTACTACTGATGATAAAACAAATAACAACGTGGAAAGAGGACACCACTGCCTGTTGCCCCTCGCAGCGTAGAAATTTCAGAGAGCATATTGTTGAGCCTGACTATGGCGGACTCCATTGTTTTTATCGCGTCCCACATGAATATCTATTGAACTGAGTTAAACACTTTGTTGAAGTTCAACAACACCACTGCTATAGAAATGCTGTTTTGTTTCACCTATGCCTATATCTTATGCTGTAGCCTAACCTGGCCTTATCTACTTTTCCTTCTCTTAATAAATTCCTGGTGATTAAGTGGAATGGTTTAATTACCTTCAACCTGTTGGCTAGCATGTTTTCACAAAGAATTTAACTTCCATTTATAGAAATAAACTAGTTTTGCAGTTGGTAGGATCTTGTGAGTCTTTGTTTGGCTTTGGCAGAATAATGCTTCCAGACTGCATGAAGGCTTCCTGTTTGATTACCACTTCATAAAGGGCCATCAGTTTAGGGTCTAAATCAGCTTTACTGACAATTGAAATCAGATGTGAAGCAGTCAAGACCAGGGCCTTACCTGAATGGATTCGCTCAATGGCAGCTAGGACTTCTTGTGGAGAAAGAGGCTTATTTAGTTTTAGATTACAATCCATTGTAATTTACAGTAAATCCAGGCCTTCAAGGAATTTCCTTATCTCATCAGTTTCCTGTTTGTCTGTCATACACATATGGCATTAATATTCTTCAGCTATCAACCTGTTAATGTCTTTGGGTTTGAAACTACTATGCTGTCTTCATTTCTCAGGGTCAAAGTTCTTAATTCTTTATGCTTTTTTGCACGTGTATGTTAACAGTTTTTGAGAGGTCAGCCTCTTTGCCCAAAAGAATGGTTTAATTATTTCCCATTTATCATGTATCCATAGCATGGTTTTCTGCTTATACTCTTATGCTGCCTCCTTAATCATTTATGCTAGCAATCTATCCCTACAGCCTCCTTCTTTAAATTGTTTTTCTTGCTTGGCTACTTGTATTTCTGATCTCCTTATATTCCCCTTCTTGCCCTGTCCTCCTGATTCTTGATCTTAATAAACAAGTTTTTAAGTTTACTTTTCATTATCATAAGCTTTTGATTTAATTCATTTCCTTTCCAGTTTGCTTCACCCCTTGCTTTCTGATAATTTCTCTAATTTTCTGCACATTTTTGAGCGATTTTAGAACTCATTTCCCAAGTGCAGTTTGGTCAGTCTACTGGGGTAAAGGGTGAAGTAAAGTTATAGATTAACCACGTAAAGATCTGAGAAGGGAGGAATTAAATTATGTTAGTTTTTTTGATATGGCATAGGAGACTTTTAGACAAAAAAGCAATAGTGTAATCTGCTTGACAGGTTTGATTACTATTGCAAAAGCTAAAATAACATTTATTTGGGAGCTTGCAGAAGAAATTATACATCAAGTCAACAGTGGTGGCTGGTGATTTCAAATTAAAGGGGGGTTGTAGGAGACAGCTGAATGGGTGGGGCCAATGGGAAGTGGTGTGACTAACTAGAAAGGGGTGGAGCTATGCTCAAAACCACAACAACTGGAACTTTAATTAAATACACTGCCCTGAGTGCCAAACCATCATTACGAGAGTCTAATCAAGACAAATGAAGTGTAGAAGAAAAAATATTTCAATGCATTGGCTACATGACAGATTACTTAATATCTAGATAGAAACACAAAGGTTGTGAGGCATGAACAAATAAATTACTTTTTAAATACATTACTGGAATGCCAGTCAAAAGCAAGTATAAAAAACAAGCAGCACTCAACTCAAACCACTTCTCCTTATACTGCAGTTCTAATTATAATTTATATTCAGCTTTATAAAATTACCAAGTAACACGGTGAAAGTAGCAATCTGATACCCCCACTTGTAAAAATGTTTCTTATCCAAAAAAGACCTGCTGCCTGACAACAACTATCTACTTGTTTCATGGGGAAGACATGATCAAAGTAAAAAATGAACATCAAACAAGAAATAAGCTCAAGATAAATTGATTAAAGGATTACTGCACGAGTTATGGACCACACATGATAGATTGGCATTCTGTTTAGTTTACAGGTAAAGCCTGCAAAGAGGACTGCCAGTCTCCAACAGATGTAATGAGCTTCTGAAAATACTGTAATCTTGTCCTTTATTACAAATACTGTCATATGTATTTCAATACCTAGGGCTTATATATTATCTAGTTATGTAAATATTATCTGTATGGCAACAACAAAAAGGCTTTCAATATTGGTAATTTTTTTACAGTATGCTTATTAAAGCTTACTTTCATCTTAGAATCTCTGACAAACTTTCCTGATGGTCATTAAAGTACTGCTACTTAAACGCAGAGCAACAGGGCACTGCAACAGCATGCATTTTCTGAATAATAAGAAGCATAAATCAATAGTAAAAAATATGACAGAAAACCAGAAAATTCTGCAAAATCAAGGATGGATGAAAAGCCACTGTTCTACTTGTGTCTACCTTGGATGGGGGAATACCCTGCACACTTACACTGCATAACTGCTCTTTGCCTTGCTTGGACACATCCAGAGTCACTATATGGGGGAGTGGGGTGCAACAAGTATGTCACAATTTGAAATGTTTCTGGCTGATGCTGATGGCTCTGACTCTCATACCTCTCAACCTCAGAGCAAGACATCTGGACAAAGCCATACATAGAAGGGGACACAAGCCCAAAAATAAGGATAATTTTTAAATACTGATCTTATAAACTTAGAAAGAAAAAAATAACAGTAGTAGGTCTTGAATTATTATGAATTTTCTGAAGGGTATGAAATCTGAAACTCAAATGTCTGCCATTATTTTCTAACTTCAATATGTAATGATTTGCCACTAATTTGTGAGAAGCCACAATTTTATGAAAAACAGACCAAAAATGTGATGCAAAAATATGAAATTGCCACACAATACAGCTGGGAACCTGTCAAAAAAGGGACACCTTTTTAATATTAGTACTGTTATCTTGAGCAGCTGACAAAATAAGAGAATCTACATGCATTTCTGAAATAAAAGTAATCTATAACTCTGATCATTACAGTTATTTATAATTGCAAACCCTCCACATTTTCTTCCAAAACTGCCATTTTGCTGAGGGATTATTAGGGGGAGAGCAACATTTTGAGCCAAAATTGGGGACAGTTGAGAGGTTTGGATATTCCTAATTCTATAAAGCAATTTATTTGCATGTACTTCTCAACCTCTTAATGGAGGAAATCTGGACAAGGCCAACTATATTGGGGGAACATACAAACAGTACTAAAAATTGCTCTTGTATAAACTTAAGACAGTTGATAGAATAACAGGTCTTGCTTTAGCATGCATTTTTCTGAGGGTTATGATGTCTGAAACTTGATGTCTGTCATTATTTAGTGACTTCATTCCTAAATGATTTGCCAGAAAACCATACATTTTATGAGGAACAAACCAAAAATAAGAAGCAAAAATCTATTTATTCTGCAAAAATCTGGACAGTTGAGAAGTATAGTTCATCCGGGGCTGTCTTTGAGTTTGCTGCCCTTTCTCCCTCACAAAATCATGGTCGAATGGAGCCTCCCCCTGCAGCCATTCTAAAGTCCCATTCCTTGGTTATTTTGCCACATTTACCATAAACACTGTAATGTGCATACTGCTTTACTTCTGTGATGATTTGGATTTCATTTGAAAGTTTTATTTTGCATTTTACAGCACAAACACTAATAGATATCTGCTAAACAAAGCAATGTAGTCTCACAATGAAAATAGACTTAGCATTAAAACTTCTCTGCACTTGAAAGTCACATTCATTGAAACAGCATTGAAACCCACATTCAAAGAAAATACATTTTGCCAGAGCAGCTAAAGATTAACTTTGGGCTGTTTTCAAATCATAGGCCCCTTGCACATGAAACATACATGTGCTCTTTGATGCACCTTCCTGATTGTATTAAATTATATTCCTTGTACAATACAGTGCAGTTGTTAGAGTGAGTTTTAAATTTATTGTTTTGAACATTTTTCCAGTAAACAATGAAACAAAATGCATGCACCAATAATGACAAAACTGCCCAATTCAGAACATTCCCATCATAAAAGTCTACTCAAACGTCTACAGTCCACCAGTATCAGTAAACATGCAAAATCTCTGAAGAAGTAAAAGTCATCTAAATAATTTCACATTAAAGAAATCTGTAACTAAAAAAGAGGTTGCTGCTAGCAAACAACTTTATATTTCATTGTTTCGTCTACAAATAAGTGCCTGTTGCCCTTGAGGAATAAATTGCCCATGTTGCATTAAAAAATGATAAGCTAGTAATATTGCAATAGGGAATGGATGGCAAACTGATAACAGGTTCATAGGTACTAGGAATCTTTGCCAAGATGGACTGCAGCATCCACCTATTTTACAACACAGTACAGTATCAGCAATGCATCTACCTACCATGGGAGTAGAACCCACAACCTTCTGCATCAAAAGCAAGTACACTACCTGTTGTGCTATTAACAAGGCAAGCAGACTCAGCATAAGCATCACTAAACTTTTGTTCCCCTGCAGCTCTCAGCTCCTTGTAAAATCTACTCAACACTCAACTGTATCTCTGAACTTTGCAGCACAAGAAATCTGGAAAAAGCCAAAATTTATTGGGGGGAGGGCAAAATCCCAAATAACAGGGACACATTTTAAAAATTGCTTGCATAATGTTGGAAAGTTGCTAGAATAAAATGCTGTGTTACCACCATACATTTAACTGGCAAGTCTTGAACCCAGGACCCTGTACAAAACAGTCAGAGGAACATATCACTATGCCAAATCAGCTGTTTTGTGAAAGAGAGGAAGACTGAAACTTAAATGGTTACCATTTAGTGAATTCAGTTCTCACCACAGCTGTCAACCTCTTAGCACAAAACACCTGAACAAAGCCAATAACGGGGCAAAACAGCCCCCAAACATATTCAGTGAATTCTGTTCTCGCTATAGCTCTCAACCTCTTAGCAAAAATCACCTGGACAAAGCCAGTAATGGGGGAATACAGTCCCCAAACATATTCAGTGAATTCAGTTCTCACCATAGCTCTCAAACTTAGCACAAAAAACCTGGACAAAGCCAATAATGGGGGAATACAGTACCAAAAATAGGGACAAATTTCAAATATCCACTTTATAACCTTAGAAAATTGCTAGAATAAAAGGTTTTGTGTTACCATGTACTTTCTGATGAATATGAAGTCTAAAATTCAAATGCCTATTATTTTCATTTATTTAACATTTGTTAAACAGTAAAGTCTGACTTGGAACAAAAGCCCAATTTACATTTGTTAACCAGGAAAGTTTAACTTGGAACAAAAGCTAAGTTTCAGCAGAGGCCCAGGGAGAAACACTCCAGACACATGTCTTTGTAAGATGGGAGGACATGCAGACTCCACACAGAAGGCACCCCAGCCAAGAATCAAACCAGAGAACCTGTAGCTGTCAGGCAACAATGTTACCACTGCGCCACTGACTGTGTAAGTAAAGAAAAATACAGAAACAACAGATTTTATGAGGAACAGAACAGAAAAAATATAAGGCAAAAATCTGCAAATTTTTTACAAATGGTGGTGGGTAGGGAATTCAGGCCCTTGCCAGCTGCACCCAAGGTACAGGGTTCAAGCCTGGGGTATTCTCTACCCACCACCATGTGTTCTATCTAGCCATGAGTATATAGCAACTGGGGCATCATACACACACCCTTCTCAGTCCCATTCAAAGCTAACAGCTACACACAGTGCCTAAATTCAGTGTGTTTTCAGTCCCATTCAGTGTTCTGTGGAAGGTAACAGCTGGTTTTCCTTTCCCTGCCTCACGCAAGCTTGTTCTTAGTGTTTCAGTCCCATCCATGCAAGCCCCTTTCCCCGTGGGAAGGCTGTCTCCTCAGTCCCGTCCATGCAAGCCCCTTTCCCCATGAGAGTAGGCTCCAGCCTGCAGATGATGCAGTCCAGAGTTCTTCTGTTCTATGTGGTCATCACCACACAGACTTCCGGGCATCTGCAGGGCAGAGATGCCTTTCACCCTATCCAGAATGCCTGACACAGCAGTCTGGAATTCTGTGAGTTCAAGAAACTCCAAGCAAGCATGCACGGAGTTCTGGGACTTTGCAATTTGTTTTGTTTTTCATTCTTTCTACAGGTGGGGGAGGGGCTGCAGTCCTGCAGTCCTATAGCCCAAGCCAACCCTGCAAGTCAATAACTTCCAGTCAAGCAGACAGCTCTCATAGGTTCATAGGTTCATAGGTGTGTACTAGGCTAATGGCCCTGGAGCCTTTACAAGCCTAGCCCATAGGATTACCCTAGCATTGTCCCACCCAACTTTAGTTCTTAGTGCCTCTGTTGAGTAGAGACACTGGAATGATCCTGGGGTGAATTTTCTATTTCCCATCCACTCATCAAGAATTCTCTTGAAAAAAAGCCAGTATAGTGCTCTGCTTGACATGTATGGGAAGTCTATTCCATAGCATGGGGAGTCTCTGGGTTATGCACCTGTCCCTCCAGCAGGTTCTGTTGTTTGTGGTAATGAGATTGAGGTCTCTGGAGCATGTGGTGTGGCTGGATTGGGATTTCTTTAGATGTAGCATTTCTAAAAGAGCTGGGTCAGACATGGCTTTGTAAGTCAAGCAGAGATCGCCTCTAAGTAGGCGATATGAGACAGAGCATAGTTGGATTTTTTTTTAGTCTGTCCATATAGGACAAGTGTTTAAGGCCTAGGATCCTCTTTGTGAGGTACTTTTGTGGCCTCTCCAATTGTTGCAGGTGTCTAGTGAGGTACATGCCAAATGGGGCATTGTACTCGATGATTGGCCTAATGAGGGAAGAGTTGAGGGAGACAATGACCTCTTTCTTCCTGGATGCAAAACCCTTAGTAATGAGATGTTCCACATAGAAGGACTTTCTGACCACAGTGGCAATGTGGTGGTCAAAAAAGAGGTTGCTGTCAACCTGTGTTCCCAAATCTCTTATAACACTTTCTGTGTTCAGTGGACTACCATCAGTGTGGTAATTCAAGGGAACTGGGTTTTTCCCAAGGGGGATGACGACACATTTTTTGGCATTGAGCTTAAGGCCATGGTTCTGACACCAGTCGTTGGTGTCATTGAGGACTTTCTGTAGGATGTCAGCATCACTTGAGGAGTTAATAATAGCTCCCAACTTGCAATCATCTGTGAACGTTGTCAGCCAGAGCACCTTCATGTTGGCCTGGACTTCAGAGAAGTAGATACCAAACAGGAGATGACCCAGGATCGAACCCTGTGGGACTCTACTTGTGACTGGTCGGCAGTCTGACTTGGAGTCAGCTACTTTCACACTGTGGGTTCTATCTGTGAGCCAGTTTGCAACCCACCTAGTGATGTTGGGGTTGATGCCTAGCTTACTGTGTTTTTCTATAATTCCTGAGTAGGGAATGGTATCAAAGGCCTTGCCAGATCAAGGTAGGCTGACTCAAAGAAGTCGAACTAGTTGAGCAGGCATGATCGACCCTTCACAAAACCAAACTGTGTAGGATCCAAAGTTTGGGGATTCCCTATATCCTTCTTTATTAGGACCATGATGATGTGTTCCAGAGCTTTGCAAATCAGACTCATCAGGCTAATTGGGCAATAATTCCCAGGGTCTGTAATCGCTCCTTCTTTGTGGAGAGGGATGACTGTAGCAGTGTGCCATTCGGTAGGGACAAAGCCTGAGGTGAGGCTGTGATTGAATAGGGCACACAGATGAGGTGACAGTTCACTCTGTAGTTCATGTAGAACATAACCAGGGATATTGTCAGTTCCCATAGAAGCTGTATTCTTGGCCTTAGACAGTGCTGTTTTAACCTGTGCAGCAGTAATACTGGGTGCCTGGCAATCTACTGGCATTGTGATTGGTCCTTTGGGGGGAGGGGTAAAGTTAGCACTGAATCTGTCGGCCAGTATATTGGCAATATCTGTTGGCTCAGTATAGGAGGTACCATTATGCAGTAGCTCTTTACATAACTATAGAAGGCCTTGTGGTTATCTTTACTATCTGCTGCAATTCTGTTTATAAGGGAGTTTTTCCAGTCTTGGGATTTTGCCTTATTCAGCATTAGTTTCCTCCTTCTGTTGTAGACTTTGTTTATGGCAGGGGAACACCAGATTGGCTTCTTTTTTTTTTGAGGAGAGCATCTTGTTTCTATTGGGTATGGCAAGATCCATGTATTTTTGTACATGTTCGTACAGTCCATTGGTATATGATTCAGTGGTCATGCAACTATTATCCATTTGCATGGGTGCCGTGAAGTTAGCCACCTCTGTTTTTAGGAGCCCAAAGTTAGCTTTGGAGAAGTTTTTCATGGTGGTTACCTTTGGTGGGGGGGGGGGGGGGTGTGGATTTCCAAGGTGATTAGTTTGTGGTCAGATCTAACCAGGGAGGAGTTGACTATTGGTGTAGAGGAACTTGAGTCATTTTAGGCACTCTATGTTTTCAGGAAGTCTCTCTTTGGAAGGGTCTATGACCACATTAATGTCTCCCCCAGGTACTGTGTAGTGACTCACCTATATTGACCCTTACAATAGTTGCATATACCTGTTAATGGGCAAATGTTATCACTCGGGCTGCAGACATTGCCTAAAATTAAATTCCTTCACAGCTTGCATAGCAAGAATAATCCATCTGCCTTCCTTCTCTTTTTGTCTTTAGCTACCACCTATGGTTGTAACTTGTTCATAGGAATGCCATACCTTATTTTGCAGACAAAGCAGAGTGAAAACAAGGTTTTCCAGACCATTTATTTAAAATCCTTTGTTTATATTTTAGTTCAGTTTAGTTTCCTGGAGACAAAATTTACAAGCTCTTCAATCTTTTGGTTTAGATATTATAGTGGAACTTTTGGTTGTTATGTGTGTGTGCATGTGTGTGTGTGTGTGTGTGTGTGTGTGTGTGTATATATAAATGAAAACTAGGTAAAGGGTAATGCTTTGGCATAATTTGTCTGCAAAAATGAGCTGGGTAGTTAGGGAAGACTGAATTAATTGTATATTACACCTAACAAAATGTATTATTCCCACTCTTTCATATCTGCATAGTTTGTTGTTACCACTTACTAGCCTAACAAAGAAGGTGGTAACCATCCCTGCCATTAATAAGTAGCCTAACACAATCACCTGTAATAAGAATAAATGTTGTAGAAATAAGTTAAATTCTGTGTACTATCACTTTAAGTCTTATAATATTAGTCTCGCTTACCCTTCCCTTCATCACTTGTAGCCTCCACATTGTAAACATATAACTTTTATCATATGTGACATCTCTTCATGTCATGATTACAGGAAAACTAATCACATCCCTAGTCCACTTATCAAAACAGCCAATCAACTTTAGTCCAAATTTGCCTCCAGTCTCTCTGTCCCTTGGCAGTACTGCTGCCCCAACTTTGCAGGTGTGCAGTCACATCTCAGTCACAGAATGAGAAACTATTAAGGTAGGATCAAAACACAGCCGTTCCATTGCTAGCAGAAGGAACAGCAAAAAAAGAATAAAAACACCTTGTCACATAAAAAAGTCATGTTTAAACTCAGGCACAGAGTCCAGTCAACTAGATTCCAGAGTCTTGGTTTCCTTATCTTCAAAGTCCAGACTAACATCACCTCTTTCACCACCCTGTTAATTTACATCACTTAAAGGGTCAAACCTGTTAAAAGCCAGCAACTGGGTTTGAAAGGCTTCCTGCTTAACTGAGTTCTGAAGTGTTTTTTTGAAGCAAGTAGTTGAACATGTGCTGGATCCAAGTTCTTTCCCTAACTAGTTAAAGATGACTTAGGAGGGGATTTTGTTTGGATATTGCTCTGGGATAAGACTTGCAATCACTCCCTTTTCTTTCCACGTAATCATGCAAATAACTTGGTCAGACTGGCAAATGTTTGACATTGGATTACGCATCTACCCATCAAGAAACGTCTGCCTCAGCTGGGGAGTTAAGTGTCTACACCATTTTGTTCATTTAAAACAGTGCTGTAAACCTTAGCTGTACCTCAAATCCCAGCTCACTCAGAAAGGCAGCAAGAGTCTTTCTCTTTTAATACAAAGCTGAGGTGCGCTGTTGTCCGGGACAAGTGACACTGCCTGCCCAGAAAACGGCAATATTATGTCCCATCTAGCTTTCTTGATTATTATTTTCCTGCCATTGAACTCAAGAAACTTGAAGATGAAGTACCATGGCATATTGGTAACTTTGATCTTGTGGTTGATTCTGTGTGCCCTTTCGATTGTAGGTGTTCATGGAAATAAAGGATATTCTTTATTTCTGGCATTACAAAATTCAGTATCACCACCTTCTATTTGCTCCGATAGCCATATAATCCACACATTATTGCATCTTACACTGTCTTATATGTCATCTATTTTGTTTTCTAAGGAATGGGCCATTAGGTGTTTTTTGTGAAAAGGCAGGGAATGGCTACCCATCATCTTTCTGTACTCCATCAACTCACTTTAAAGAAGTGAGAGTACTTGTTGGATACTGGACAGCTGAATTTTGTGTTTTTCTGCAATATCCTAGTGTATGTCTTGCACTATGGACTTCATTAAGTCTACCAACCCACAGAGAACAGTCTTGATTCCTGCAATGCCCTCAGTGACCAATGCAGGTTAGGGACTTTTGTTCTCTGCAGTCATGTCAGTCCTAGGATTAGTTATTTTGGTTAAAATCAGTTTACCACATCGACCCTTTACAGAGATTGTCTTAGTGGCCCAGGACTTTTCAGGGGAGGCAATATTACAATTCCAGGCATCTCTGGGCAGCTTATCCATTAAATTATAAACATATAAGGCTCTTGTTATGGCAGGGAAAAATCTTAGGCTTCCTTCCCCACTTGCTTATGCATGCACATACCACTTTTTGATGTTGAGCAATTAACCAGGTTTTACACTTTCTACTTATAACTGTATCATCAGGTTTTTCAACTTTTCCTTGCTTAAAGTCATCAGAGTGGTATCTTATGCATATCCAGGGTTGTTAATATTTCTTACAACAATTTTGATTCCAGCATTTTTGTGGTAACCCAGCGTTTTGCATGATGAAGTTAGGAAATTAAGTAAGTGGGCTATAGCTTTGTTGTACTCCTTTCCCAGTCCTGAACCAATCTTTTATTCTATATACAGTTTCACTTGTTTCTTGTTCTGTATACATATTCCAGATAAGCAAGTAAGGCTATACAGCATTCACATTTTGCTAAGACCCTAACTGAGTTTCTCATAGCCCACACAACCAATGATGTCAATTAAGAAGAAAGTAATATTTTATGGAATGCCCTTGTATTTTCCATTGTTTATCTGATGTTGGCAATTTGATGTCTGTTGCCTCTGGCTGTTTTAAAAACAACTTGCTGATCTGTATATGGCTGGAATCTTACTTGTCTGAGAATTATTTTACTAGCATGTAAAACAAATGTAATTGTCTAATAATTTGAGCACTTATATATTGTAGTCTTACAAAAAATCAAAAATAATCCTTCCAAATGAAAATGAAAAGTTTGATGAGTGGAACATATTGGAAACTGGTGGTGGATATGTAAAAAAATATTGCAGTCTAGGGGTAGGGAACATGTTTTGCAACACAAAGCTCCATTGCTCTTTGTTAAACTTATTCCTTACCCCTACAGAACAAGATATTATAATCTCTTATACCAGATCTCCACATTCTCCATATCTCTTACACTAGATCTCCATGTATTCCATATCTATGAAATACGTGGACATCTATTACATGATAAACAAAATATCTTGTACAGTAGATTTGGGAAACGAGTTTCAGCAAAAGTTTTGAAGACACAAGGGACAAAATAAAGATCCCCAATTCTATAGTGCAAGACATTACACAAATTAGTTCCCTACGTTTCAGTCATCAATTTTTTTCAGTTTTTTTTTTTACTTGCTGTTTGCCTTTCAATTCATATGGGATCTGTGAAAACTGGTAGAGATGGGTGAAGGCTGTCAGCCTAGTCAAATTGAATTTGGTACATAATTCTGTCCTTTGTAAATATGAAAGTTGAAATACAGGCTTGTTTTCTTAAATGAAAGAATATGCTGTGAAAGGCTGAACTTAAAACAATGTAGCAACATTGTCCTCTGCTGTAAAGAAAGCTAAGTCAAGCATTTCTTGTCTGTCCTTTGAAATTAAAATGATTTCATGACTGTCTTTGATGTTTACAATTCGGCTCCAGACGGGCTAGATGAAGGCTTCCTGCCTATTGCTTTAAGGCTAAATTTAATGACCAGAATTTACATGTGGAATGTCCTTTATTGCTCTGGTTTATGTCTAGGTGTAAAAGAATGTATATGCAGTTTCTGTCAACCCGGGAACACCAGGAAAGTGTAAAAAAGGATGTAATGGGAATCAGGACTGTAATAGCAATTTAAACAGAGAGAATTAGAACACATTAAACATTTTTGTGTTGATCATCCAACTCACAGAACTGCCTTGCTCATATGTAAGTTATCTTAGACTTATGTTTTCACTTAGAAATAGCTAGGAACTAGAAAGATTAGACTAAGTGTTTTTCTGTGATGTCAGAACTGTACTACTGAATTATTTTAAGTATTGCTGTGTGATCTCTGAACTCTTGACTAGCACTGTGTAGTAAGACGTATTATCTTGTGTTTTTATTATTTATTATTAAATACTTTAAAACCTTTCAACTCTGGCTGTTTTGTGTAGAAATAATTTAAGCTCTAGAGTACAGTGCATATTTATAGAGTTTACTGTCCAAGTCACTCTAAATAAGCCTTGACTGTTTAGTCACAACTACCAATTGGATAATAATATTGCACAGTAATAACTGAACACCCTTTTAAGGGCCTTTGAGTAGCTGATAAGTATTAGTGGATGGTGGCAAGTGGAACTACCATATTGTCTGGGAGAAAGGGGCGCAGCTGGAGAAACTGTGCCAGCCTTCCTCGGGAGTCTCTGTGTGGTTGTATAAACTCTTCTCAAAGTGTGTGTGTGTGTGTGTGTGTGTGTGTGTGTGTGTGTGTGTGTGTGTGTGTGTGTGTGTGTGTGCGCGTGTGTGAGAGCTACCTGGGCAGAGACAAGAAGCACTGGTTGGACAGAGAGAGTACTAGAGGTTTTAGCTTGCCCACTAAGCTGAGATCTGGACCCTATAGCTGTGCCAGTGGGGAGTCTTATTGGGGACCTGGAGAGCAAGGGAGCAACCAGCCCCAGACTGTGATCTCTGTGTGCTCTTAAGGGAAATTGCACTTTACTGGGTGTATTTGTTATCCTTTCCTCATATATGAGACACCCTCTCTGGTGTTAGTAGTGAGGATTGAGGCTCCTTGATTGCTGGGCTAGGGTACGGGCGTCACAGGATCTATTAATTATGCAATTTGTATACCACACAGAAAATGGCCAGTGAGAAATTGAACTCTTTTTAATAAAATAAAACACAGAATAAAACACACTAGAAAGTACTCTAGCACCTCGTCTATAACAAGCCTTTTACAGAGTATGTTTCAAATCCTTACACATTCCTCTTAAATAGCCCGCCTTCTTAATTAACAATTAATCAATCAAATAAATAATTACAATCCCCTTTTAAGGGAACTTGTTATAAAAACATTTCCAATTACATTCTTTATTTAAATCTATTGGAAAAACAGTTTTAAATTTTAATATAAAAATTGATTATTTTTTCCTTAGCTGCTTTTTAACATTATGTAACACTATTTTGTTCTTGTGATACTTGCTCTAGAATTGTTGCTTGCAACCCATATGGATCCCCATTATGTGCTTGCAAAAAATGCACAGCTACAGGACTAAATTAATTACCTTTTCTAATGCTCCTTATATGCTCGTTCAGCCTTACTGCAAAACTTCTTTTGCTCTCACATATATAATATTTCCCACATGGACATTTCAAACTATAAATCATCCTTTCACTTATACAACTAAAAGGGCCTCATTCCTGAAAATTCTTACCATTAATATTTGGGAATCTTCTTACTATAAATGGACATCCTATACATTCACCAAAGGGGAAAGTTCCTTTTTGAATTACTGTATCATACAGCATTTCAATGGGTAAGCTAAACTTCCCATGTACCAACATATCTTTGATACTTCTTCCTCTTATGTAAGAAAATCTCATTTTTTTTATTATATAGGAAGTTTAAGCATGCATCCCTCTCTAAAATGTCCCAACTGTACTTAACTAAATGTACTAATATTTTTGAAAACATATATTTTCATAACAAAGAATATAGAATCCTGCACTTTATTTCCTTCCTGTATTTCATTCCTTTTCCCTTGCATCTGATGATGACCCCCTTCATTTCTTATATCTATTTTCTTTACAGCTTCCCTTACTCCGTATACCCTGTTAATGAACATTATTATAACCTTGTCCATTTCTTCTTTATAGTCTCTAACTTCACTGCATAATCTTCCTATTCTTAGAAAAGCCCCAAACGGGATAGATTCTATAGTATGGGGGGTGGCAACTTGTACCATGTAAAATATAATCATATTCTTCAATCTTTCTATGAATTTTTGTTTTGATATTACCATTGTTCATTCCTTCAGTATTAACATCAAGATACTTAACTTTACTCTCTCGCTGCAAGCCATCAAAACCTTTACCAAACCTGTTTTTATTTAGGCTGTTTATGGAATTCTGAAACCTGATTGTGTCCCCCTTCACAAATGAAAATCAGTTCATCTATAAACCTAAAATATTTTTTTCACATATGTTTTTAATATAAATTAATATAATTATGCAAGTTGTTTATTGAATATGAATTTACATAGTCTTGGTACAATTTTGTGAACCAGTGTTACTTTTGTAAGTCCTTTACTATATTTGGTGGTAATCTGTAACCTTTTTATAGTGAAATTAAGTTTTGTGCTACTATTTTAGTAGCTGAGTGAGAATTATGTTTGGATACTTTACCTTAATAATTTAGATTTTTTTTCTTCTTGTTTGGCTGCTTGTCTAATCTTATTTAATATAAGTAGCTAGTATATGGCCTACTTTTCCTTTATGCTTTATTATTTTGCCTCTTGTTCTAATTTTGTTATGTTTCGTTTTTAGGGGTTGATTTATACAGCTATAGTGGGGATGAGTTGTGGTTTGACTATGTATTTCCTTTGTGTACATTGTATGAAGTTAATTTTCTTTAGATTTCAGTAGATCTGGCTTACAAAACTGGCTATGGTGTATGACTGACTGCTGATGCCACTGAGGGGTGACATTTGCTTGAGGATGAATGATAAACAGAAACATCACTAATCTGAGCCTGGTAAACGTATGAATCTTAACAACAGACAGGATCTGACTTGAAGTATAAACAGTTTTTTTTCTCTTTCAGCTGCATTGTGATATCTGTATTGCTAAAAATTCCAATCACTTTTTCGGGTCTGTATTAGAAGACCGAATGTTTAGGTGATCAAACACCTAAACATCGATCTTCTAATATCGAAAGCAAAAAACGGCGAAAGGACGATTTAACTCAGGGAAAGATTTCCCTTGGCCGTTCACCGGAGTTTGCTATTTCCCTACTGTTGAGTGCTCTCAGAGTTGGTATATTTAGTTAGGGGGGCGGTGAAGTGAATGTTTTTTGTGTTGTGGCTGAGGGATGTGTTTCCCTGGGACCTTAGACATTGTGCAGTTCGATATTAGAAGATCGTTGTTTAGGTATTCAATCACCTAAACAGTCAGTCTTCTCATATAGATCCCATCTTTTCTATGTCATCAATCTTTTTATTTCATCTGTAAAGACAACACTATACTCATAGTACTAAGAAAGAAAAGACAGGTAACTTCAAGCACTGCACACAAAATACCAGTAGTATATCTAGTTGTGACAAAGGAGGCAACTGTCCTAATTATGGGGGCATAATTGGCAGATCTGGATCAGACTTTAGTGCATTAACTGCATTCATGACTGGTGGTATTGCATTCAGTCAGACTTGAAGCACTTAGTACTCTGCGTGGCGTAAACTGTAGCAACTGATTGCTACAAATGCTTACCTATAGCTTAAAGACAGAGAAGAACTTTTTATTTTTTGCTCTTTGAGACAGAATAGCTGTGCCTCTAAAATGACACACATAATCCCCCAAACAAAAAGAAGACCTATCCACATAACTCATTCCACCAGAATTAAACTAATTATAGTTAAAGTAAAAAAAAATAAAAAAATTCTAAACTAAAGATGACCAAAATTAAGAATAATAATTCCCAGAAGGTTAGAGCTCTTATCACTGAAATAAACAAACAACTCAGGAGCTTAATAAAAGCTACCAAAGACAAGTTTGAAAATAAAATAGCTACCAAGCCAAAGAAAATCAAAAAGCATTTTTTTAATTATGCTTGTAATCTAAAAAGCACAGCACAGCAATTCACTAAGGTGATTGTGATCAATGTTTGCTGCATTTGAGGCTGAAGATATACAGAACCTACTGGCCAATAAGTTTAGTTCTAACTTTACTCCTCTCTCCCCTTCATCTGCTCATTAAGATATACTTGAAATTGGCTTATCTCTAGCTATCACATAAGACCTAGTCCTAAAGGTGCTATCAAAAGCTAAAAATTACTACACTGATGGGTCCTGGCAATATCCCTGGATACACCTTAAATACCATAAAACATAATTTAGTCACATCCCTAACAGCACTGTTCAATCTCACCCTCCATACAGGTTTTGTATCAATCAGATGGAGAATAGCTGCAGTCATTCCACTGCATAAGGGAGGATGTCCCACAGATCCAGACAATTACAGACTCATAGGTCTGACCAGCCTCATATGCAAAGCCATAAAAATACATCATGGAGCTAACCTATCAGGACATAGGGAAATTCCAAACACTGGACCTGTTTCAGTTTGAATTTGTCAATGTCAGGTCATGCTTACTCATCCTGGTAGATTTTTTTGAAAAGGTCAGCATAGCAATGGATGATGGCAAAACTGTTCACATCACTTATCTCAACCTGGCCAAAGCTTTTGACACAGTTCCCCACTCAGGCATAGTAGAAAGTTAAATAAACTGGGAATAAACCCCATATGTCACCTGCTGGATTGCCAATAGGTAAAGAGAATGTGGGAAATCAAAACAGGGGCAGTTAGCTCCACAAAGAGACCAGTTACCAGTGGAGTCTCCCAGGGTTCTATGCTAGGACCCCTCTTGTTTGGCATTTACTTTTCTGAAGTAAAAAACAATAACAAAGGGCTGCACCTGATGAATTTTGCAGATGACTGAAATCTAGGAGCAGTAATTGGATGCCCAAATGATGTATCAATCCTGCAGGAATGTTTGCCCCAAATAAATAACTAGGTGAAAAATTATGCGCTCAAACTAAATGCGAAAATATGCATTATTGCATCCTTTGGAATGGCATCTACTAAGGGAACTGCCACATTTACAATGCACTCCTAAGAGATGACCTAGTTGTTTAGGATATTTGGAACTTACTTGGACAGTAACCTAACTTTTGACCAACATGTGTCCATTAGTCCTTCTATATTGCATGGCTTATAAACAAAGGGATTGTATCGAGATCATTGTGTCCCTT
The DNA here is from genome assembly GCF_019279795.1 of Protopterus annectens. Taxonomy (NCBI): domain Eukaryota; kingdom Metazoa; phylum Chordata; order Ceratodontiformes; family Protopteridae; genus Protopterus; species Protopterus annectens. Next base: position 771,480,880 of record NC_056731.1, read on the forward strand.
TACACAGCCCTCATTAGGCCAATCATTAAATATAATACCCCCTTTGGCATATTTCTATCCAGACACATGCAACAACTAGAATGCCCACAGAAATACCTTACTAAAAGGATACAAGGCCTAAATAACATGTCCTACAGGGAGAGATTCAAAACTCTGTCACTATGCCCTGTATCCTACAGACTGCTAAGAGTTGATCTATGCCTGGCATCCAATGCATTCTCCAACCCAATACTGGTGGATTTACTACACATCATCCAGTCCAATGGCATTGGAAGTACTTGGTCTAGGAATCTTCTGCAACATCAACAAAATTGTTTGGAGGGATAGTTGGAACAGATCCCCCATCCACATAAAATAAAGTTCATCCTTGTCCATATCCAAATGCAACTTGGATCTATAGATGAGAAACAGAAAATATATTCCAGAACTGTCCCATGTACTACTAGTGGGTAGAGGCAGAAGATGTTACATGCAAAATAGATCAAATTATATATATCTACACCAAAGATAAGCTAACTAAAAAAAAAAAACATACCTCAACTATAAAAATAACTGGTCTTTACATAACCTTCACCAGACCACTAGTGTAATACAAATATCTTGGTGACACTATTAATAAAAATATGTCAAACCTGGAGTACAAAACCAGCCATGGGGTAACCCATTCACAGAATCCAGCAAAAAAAAAAAAATATATATATATATATATATATATATATATATATATATATATATATATTTATACACATATATAAATATAATGGGTAAATGAAGGATACAGGGGTCTTTTTAATACATGATTTATTCTGTACCCACTGTTAGGAAACTTGTTTTTGTGACTTATAGCTTTACTGCTCATTGTGAAAGTTTGTTCCCTGTACAAGTACCACATCTTTAGTTGTGCACATTTTAGTTCAGTTTGACATGATGTATTTATGGCTGACCACTAATCTTTTAATACATCCATTTTAATTGTTATCAGCTGGCATCTTTATCACTTTTGGTTATTTATGATAAGTCCAATATGACTGTTTTCATGGATAATTTTAAAATTCTTGTTGTACTGATATTGCATATCTATAAATCAGAATTAGTTGGGTGTGATCATACCAAGTAATATTTTAAATGCCATGTCAGATGTCTTCTCTACAAATAGATTAATGTTTATCATTAATTTTGGTAAATTCCCTAAAGTTTGTATTCTTATGTCAGTTCGTCATCATCATCATCATCATCATCAACAGCAGCAGCATCGACCTTCTCCCTCCTTTTTAGATAATGATGTTCAGCCGTCAAGGTCTTCTGTCACGCAGCCTGTACATCTCTTGGCTAGGCTTTTTCTTTTTCTCTTGCCTTTTTACTACCTTTTCAAAATCTTCTTCACTAAATTGTCTTCTACAGTCCTGTCCATGTGGCCAAACCAAATAATTTGTTCTGCCTGATCTTCTGTACATTTGGGGTGACTTTTGTTTCTGCTCTTTAGCTCTGATGTCCTCATTTTTTCATCTGTCCCACAGTTTGCATCCCATCACCCTTAAGCTTTAACACAAGAGTGGATATCATCAGAATTTAAAGAATATATTTTTACCCTGTTTTACTTGTCTGTTTACACTTGTTCACACATTTTATTGTTGATTCAGAACAGTATCTAATATGAAAAATGTTACTTTAGCATTCATTTTTCCAGCTTGTACTTCAGACATTAAAACTATAATTGCCTTATTCTTTGGTAGATTTAAACTAATTTCTTTCTGAGTTACTCGGGGACTACACAGCTCACATATTATTTAACAATTTGGTGCCAAAATGACCACTCGAGCTGTTTTTGCCATGTTCTTTCCAAAGCCTCATTAGTATTTCTGAAAAGACACATGCATACATCACCAAGCTCAGTCTTTTAAGCCTGAGACATTCGCTATTGAGTCACTTTACCTCAGAAATGTTAGATATAAAACAAATATCTGTGGTTTAAACAGCTTATTTATCTTTCTCTTGATTAATACTAGGACTGATCACATACAAACAGAGTGCAAACACTGATGTATTTGTAACACAGGACAGGCACCAGGAATTGTATTCTATCCTGCATTCCAGCCGTGACATGCAGACAAATTGCTTTAAAAGTTTAAATACCATCATACATTCCACAACTTGTTTATTAATTTGATAGGTTAGTGGACTGTTCCTAAGAAGCTTTACAGCTATGTCCCATGCAAAAGGCATATATGTGCAAAAGCATTATATGCTACAGAATAGCAATTAATACCAAATCAATACAAAAATAAAGCAGATTATCAAAGACTGAGTATGATTTGATAATGAAAAGGAGTAAAATTAAACCATGGGATGACAATGCAAGCAAAATGCAAAAAAAGATAATTTATTTATTTATTTTATTTATTTGACATTTGTTAAACAGGTTAGTCTGGCTGGGCAGGATGCCCTTTTTTAGCAGAGACTCGAGGAGAAAAGCTCCAGGTTAAATAAAATTAGAGCTACAGCGATAAAAAAACAATAGTAGCAAATGAAAGTTATGTCATTATACACAGTAAAAATTGAAGAAGAAAGAAAAAAAATCATACAATATTTGTAACATGCAAATAATAATAACTAAGGAATAAAACATCATGCAATAATTGCGTCATAGAAGCAGTAACATCAAAGGAAAAAATACAAGGTATTATGATGGCAAGGTATTAAGAATAGTTAAGAAGCAAGGAGGTCAGCTTAAGAATCTAGTCATAGTGTAGCTAAAGAAAAGACTAGGGGTCATGGGGTGTAGCAGAGATAGGAGATCAAGTCAAATTTACTGAAGGGCAGTAAGTGGTTAAGGAACTAGGATGAGTAGATGGTAAAGTTACACAAAAAGGGAAATTAGCTGAAGGGACAGTAGAGGAAAAAGGGGGGAAGGGGTACAGGCGGAGGTGAGGACATTCAGGTGGGGTCATTACAGGGGCAGATCCAGGAGTTAAGCAGATATTCCTTTAAAGCTATTTTAAAGCTGGTTAGGTTATTAAGAGAGATTATGTGGAAAGGAAGTTTGTTCCAGGCAGAGGAGACTGAATGGCTGTAAAGTATTTTGCCAATGGATTTGCTGGTTTGGAAATTTGCAGTAATAGTTGGTCACAGCTGCGTAGGTAACAATTAGGAATATAGAGGGAGATAAGGTTTCCCACAGGTGGGAATGCTAGGGGTTGGTGAAGGAGAGAGTAGGCCAAGTGGAGCTGTGCCAGGAGAAATTGATGTTGAAGTTCCATCCAGTGTAGTTTTTTTAAGGAAAGACAGTGGTGTGACCTATAGGGGAGATTACTGCTGAGTCTGGCTATTTTATTATAAGTGAGTTCAAGTTTAGTAGAAAGATTCTTTTGGAAGTGGGAAAATATTGGGAGACTTATAGCAAGGTGGGGAGTAGGTAACCTTGAGCTAAGGACAATTTAGATTCAGGAGTTAAGAATTTTTTGTTCCTATACAGAAGGCCCAGCTTCTGATGTAACTTTTTAATAAAGTTATTGGTGTGGGTGTCAAATTTGAGTTCATCATCTATGTAAACCCTGAGGAGTTTAGTGTGAGATTTAACTTTGATAGTAGTGTTATTAAGAGAAGAGATGGAGAAGCAGGATTTCAGGTGTTAGAGAGCTTTAGGAAGGAAGAGAATGAGTTTAGTTTTGTTTGGGTTAAGCAGCAGTTCATAGGTTCATAGGTTCATAGGCTGGTATTAGGCTATCGGCCTTAGGGCCTATACAAGCCTAGCCATAACAATTTCCTGGATATTTCTTCCCACAATATTTACTTCCCTGAACCCTGTCTAGCAGGGCGACTGACGTGATCCCCGGGGTGAATTTTCTATCTCCCATCCATTTGATTGGAAGTGAGCCATTTTTCATCTGAGTGCAGAGATTCTTGAGTGAGGGTGAGTAGGTGAGGTAGATTATCAGATGAAAAGATGATAGTTGAGTCATCAGCATATTGTATAAGAGTGGAATGGGAGCAAGACTGAAAAAAAATGTTGGCAAAGATATTGAATAAGAGGGACTCCAGGATGGAGCCTTGGGGAACCCCAGTGTAAACAGAAAGGAAAGGAGAGGTTGCAGAGAGCCATTTGACAGACTGTAGACGATCAGATAAGTAACTAAGGAACCAGCTGAAAGTAGAGTTGCAGAGGCTGTGGTGAGCTAGTTTGGAGATACAGTGTCAAAGGCTTTAGAAAGGTCGAGGAATAGGCAGGAGACTAGCTTGTCGAGAATTGGTGATAGAATGAGTAAAGGATAAAAGCACAGTAGTAGTGCTATGATGAGGTTTGTAACCATGTTGTGTAGGGGTGAGGAGTGTCTCCTGAGTGAGATATATAATGAGCTGTTTGTGTATATACTTTTTGAGAATTTTAGAAAGGGTGGATAGGATAGCAATGGGTCTGAAATCAGAAGGGTCAGTGGAGTTTCCTTCTTTGTGTAGTGGCAAAACATAGATTTTTTTCCAGATGGCAGGGACAAGGCTTACCTGTATTGATTGAGACTGGATAGGCAATGGAGGATGCTGCTAACTTGAGACAGAGGGGGTGGTAAGTTGGCAGATGGGGAGCAGGATTTAAGTTTATTGAGTAGAAACTGGATAGTGGAAGTGGGGACTGGTTTAATGGAGAAAGGAGTATTATGGGAGGGTGGGGGAGCAGTGTCAGGGATAGAGTTAGAATTAGGTTTAATTAAGTTCTGTATGGAGTTGATGAAAAAGGTGTTCAGTAGTATGGCAGTTTCAACTGAGGTGGTGTTAGGGGAGGGGTTAGGGGGTGATGGGTTTCCTGGGTGTAACAGCCTGTTAATAGTAGACCATATTTTAGGGGGGCTGGAGTGAGGATTCTTGTGATGCTTAAGATAAAATTACTTTTTATCTAGGGTGATTTGTTTTTTAGTTACATTTCTATATAGCTGGAGATGAGCAGTAGTTCTTTGCTTATGCCAGGCTTTCTGAGCACTGTCTCATCTCTGCATGAGGGAGATAGTGTCTTTGATTATCCAGGGGGCATAGTTGGTTTTAACCCTTATTTTCCTGATGGGACTATAGAGTTAAGAATGCTGAGAAATGTGTTAAATTTTTGGACAGCTTCTTCTATGGGGAGGTCAAGAAGAAAAGACCAGCTGATAGAAGACAGAGTCTGATTAAATACATTTGCATCAGGCTTAAATAGGTTATGACAGTCTCTATAAGTCTGTGATTTAGGTGTGTGGGAGGAGTGCCACTGGATAGTGGTAGGTAGGTGATCAGTAAGTGAGTCAGGTGGAGTGGAGGGGTTATGGTAGTGCTTGAGGTGGGAGCTGGTATTAGTTTGTAGGTTAATATGAGTGGAGGAGGTAATGAGTTGAGAAAATCTATAAAGATTAATGTTTGTGGTGGGAGAGGTAGTGGGCAGAATGTTCCAATCGATGTTGACATCCCCTAGTATAATGATTTCATGAGAGATATTTTGAGAGATTCAAGCAAGGAAAAGTTCAAGAGTAGGGATGTTGTTACCGGGATATATATATATATATAAACAATGACAATTTTTTATGATTGTTTAAATTACAGTTGACAATTAGTATTTCAGCTGGGTGAAAGCTAGCAGCGGTGAATGGAAGTGGATAGAGAGATGCTCAGAGTATAGTATAGCTACCCCTCTATCTTTTTTAGAAGGTCTGTCATGGTGGAAGATATTGTAACTAGGGGGTAGGATTTCACTGTTAGATATGTGAGGTTTGAGCCAGGTTTCTGACATGAAGAGACTATCTGGAGTGTGACGAGATACCCAGGCATGGAATTCAGTAACTCTGTTAAGGATACTGCGAATATTGAGATAAAAAATGTTAAGGTTTTTTTTTAGTAGTAGGGGTAATATATAGATGGGAGTTGATTTGTGAAGACGAAGGGGCAGCAGGACTAAAGAGATTAGTGTAGTGGGAGTCTGGGCCTGGATTGGGGTTGATATCACCTGAGCAGAGAAAATTAAGTAAGAAAAAGGTAGAACAGGGGAGAAGAGAGTTGAGATAGGAGGGTCTAATTTAAGGCTTTGAGGGGAAAAGACTGTGAAAGAAAGTATTTAGTTTTGTAGAGATGGGCAATGTGATAAGAGAAAAGAGAGGGTGGTGGGAGAAAGAGTAGGGACTTGGGATATGATAGTGATGGTGTGGAAGGGTAGGGCTGCTGCAGAGGTCTGGTAGTGATTGCTGACAGGATGTGGAGATTGATAGGAGTGTTAGCAGAGTTGAAGAAAGGATGTAGCTTGTTGACAAGAGTAACAGGGAGAAAGAAGGTTATCAGTTGAGTGAAGTAAGAGGTAGGGAATGTGGAATCTATAAAAAAAAGAACAGAAGTATGTTAGTGTAGAAATTAGGATTATGGAGTGACAGGTAAGGAAGAGTAGTATGCTAAGAATAACAACAAAAGAAAATGCAGAAATAAGCAAACTTTATCGTAAAACAGTTCATTTCCTACTGACCACGAAGTAAGCAAGAAACATGTAGAAGGGTCTAGAAGAAATCATAACTTAGCCAATATTGCTCTAGCACTAATATTTGTAGACTGTTTTTAATTAATGCTTCTACTTATTTTGGAATGTTCATAGGGCAAACTAGTTTCTGGTTTCAGATGGTACCAGTTCCAGACAAGCTTGCCAATCATGGTGAATGCCCTTTTCTACCACTACAAGCTTAAAACAAGACCAAAAAGAAAAAAATATTTTTTAAACATTTGACTTGACGTGTATCTCTATTAATAGTAAGTCTGTTAGCAATAAGGCCAGTATAGAACATTAAGGAACTCAAATATTAGGGAAGCTGAATGCGGTGCTTGACCCTGTAGATCATTTAAACAACACATGCATTTCTTATCCAGTGAAGTCCCATATTATAATATTAATTATTGTCATTTTTTTCTTCATCCTTTAAATGACTAAGTAAAATGAATCTTCAGGATGTGGGTATTTCTTTTAACTGGGTCTCCGTATTGCTGCAGAACTGAACCCTCTGCATCTGGTAGTTTAGCAGATTTATGTAATTAAATCATAGAACCCATAGTTTCCCATCAGAGACACAAGCGGAAGAGTTGCATTTGTCTTCATGATGTTTTTCTCCGGTTAGATAATGATATTCTTCTTAGCTATCTTCTGGTCATAAGTTCGCCTGTTCTATACTCACCAAAGAGCACAAAAGATAAATATCTATAGCTCAATACAAGGGAATCTAGTTTGTCATACATTTCGGATAAAAGCCAGTTTTCATAAATAGGTCTCGGTCCAGAGGTTTGTGAAACACCAGCCATAGTCTTCGCTTCTTCTCCAGCATTTTACTTACTTACTGATTGATGGGACTTCCTATTTCAATCTCAAGTTTGACACCAAGTAAGTCAACAGTGAAAAGAAAATATTTAAACCCATACATTTTAGTTAAGCTGAGCTGTAGTCAGCAAAGCATTTGAACATTAGCAAAGTGACCTTTTTATCAGTCTAACTAGATTGCTTTTATAATACCTACAATTTTAGCATAATGTTATAATTCAGTCCAACTTATTGTACTATATCAGCTTATTTCCATACACTCTAATTGCATAACTCACAAATAATATTCTATTATTAAATATGAATATAAGAAGTATAAACAATAAAATCCGTGAGCTCCATGCTAACTTCTCTCTTTATACCTCTGACATTGTACTTCTCACCGAAACCTGGCTAAACCCTAACACCCCCAGTAATGAAATACTATCACCAGGTTATAATATTATACGTACTGACAGAATAAATAAAAGAGGAGGCATAGCCCTACTCTTTAAAAAACACCTCTCAATAGAAACACTAGATCAAAAGTCTTTAAACTTTAATAATGCTGAAGTAGTATTTGACAAACTAAACACTAACTCCAAGAAACATATGTACATAATAGGTATCTATATGACACCAGGGAACAATCTCCAGATGCTAGAAAATATATAACATTGGTGTAGCAAAACTTTACCTAAGGAAACAATCATTATGGGTGACCTCAACATTGATTGGTTAGACTGCAACTTCCCAAACCCCAAATATTGCATCAACCTGAATAACTTCTCTCAATTCATCCAGTCACCCACTAGATTTAATAAGCCATCTAACAAACACTGTACTCTTGACTGGATATTAACAAACAGGCCAGCCCTCTATTCCTACTCTGGTTGTCTACCAGATAGTTTCAGCGATCATTTCCTAACTTATTTAATCAGGAAATAAAGTAATCCAACTAAACAAACCACACATACAAATAAGAAACAAAAATCACCTGAACCCCAACAACCTTATAGATATACTTAAACACTGAAACAGCTACCCCTATGGGAAGCTATTGATTATTTCAACTCCACCTTCCTTTCGAAGCTGACATTGTCAGCACCAGATTAACAAAAGCAAAAAACATTGAACATTTAAATGGAAATCTCCGTAAGGGGAGATTTCCGTTTAGTTCAATGTACTGCGGTTTCGGAGTCGGTATATTTAAGTAGGTGGTGTGGGGGGTGCATGGTGGCTTGCCCCCCTGCTTGCAAAGGTAAGTCTTTATTTATTTTTGTGTTTAGGCATTTTTTTTATCTTTCGATGTTTCAGAATTCAATTATATGGTGTCGACCATATCAGATTCCATATTCTGAAACTTCGATAAGATAATATAGATGCGTTAAATCTAACTATGCCCCATGGTTAAAAAGGAAACAGTATCACTACTTAAATTTAGAGATAATGTAAGAAAACAAACCTATGCGTTACTGAAGGTAGCCCAACAAAAAACATTATACCGAAGAAATAAAATGCAGACATACCACTATGGATTAAATAGCAGCTTCCTTAATAAAAACTTCCTTTAATAAATGACTTAGACCATAAAGCAACAACAAAAAACTTAATCAATATCCTTGGGCAAATGTCATGAAGATAAAACAAAGACAGGATAAGCACTTTCAGACGTAGCTTTCTTCAGATCTTAAGAGATATGGCCTGGGCAACCTGGAAGAAAACAAGGTCCCAACCAGCTCTACAAACTTACCAAGAACTTAGAAATAAAGCAAAGAAGCAAATTAAGCAAGACAAAATAAATTACTACTCTGAAATCCAATCTAAACACCATAATAACTCACAAAAATGTTGGTCCATAATAAACAATATACTTCTTCCAGGCAAAATCAGTACATCCCCATCCTACCACTACTAACAACTCAAACAATATTGATACTCACTTTAATAAATACTTTACTGAAACCATCTTAGCACTGTCGAACAAGCAAACCCTCTCACCTAACAAAACGTTCACTGCCTCACCCAACATTAAATCAACCTTCTCCCTGCAACCTGTAGTCACTGACACAATCAAAAAACTATTGAAAGAACTAAAATCCACTACACGAGCTGCAGACAACTTACCTGCTGAATACCTAATGCTAACAGCAGATGGAATAGCCTACCCTATATCGATACTAATCAATAGGTGAGTAGTTGAACAACAAGTCCCTCCCATTTGGAAAACCTCTTACATTATACCCAATACATAAAGGTGACTCTTCAACAGATTTCTCAAACTATTGTCCAATCACAGTATTATCACCACTGTGTAAAATTCTAGAGAGGGTCATTCATATGCAAGTAACTGATTATCTGCATACTAACAAACTCCTAAAAACACTCATCACTGCTATTGATCATTCCATAGCACAGCAACTGCTCTAATGTCATTTATTAATAATGTGAACTATTCCAGGAACAACAATAATTATGTATCCTCTATCTTTCTTGACCTATCAAAAGCCTTTGATATGGTTTCTCATATTAAACTTTTAAATGTCCTCTCTGAACTAAATGTTTGTAATTCTACCCTTGCCTGGTTCCAGGATTACTTTACTGGATGCCAGCCAGCAGTTTCTTGGCAACAGACCCTATCACCCCTTTTGCCAATGACCCTAGGGATCCCTCAAGGTTCTGTCTTAGGCCCACTTCTATTTTCAATATTTACAAATAACCTCCACTTGTCAACCACACAGGCTTCACTTATCCAATATGCAGATGACTTTACAGTGATACGTGCTGCTTCCTCACTTCAAGAACTTCAGAATCTAACAAAAAAATATTTTCTTGCAGTTGAGTCCTGGATCACAAATGCTCAGCTAATATTAAACCCTAAAACAACCAAACTTATGGTCTTCCAGCCTACTAAATCTGCCTCACCCACTAGCACATTTAACATTTTATCACTAAATAACATCACCATATCCCCATCACCTCACACCAAACTTTTAGGATTTGAAATTGACTTCAAACTTAAATTTGATAGTCATATTTTCCAAATTGTAAAAAAAAAGTACATAAAAAACTTGGAACATTATATAGGAATATAGGAACAAACAATACTTCAATAAAAATACTAAGACTGCCATTGCCCAAACCCATCTCCACACTACCGTATGCAGCTCCCATACTCACTAACCTAAAAAAATCTGAGATACAAAAACTTGAATCCTGTTATAATAAAATTGCCAGATATGCTAGAAACTTACCAGCTAGAACCCACCATTGCTTTGCAATCAAGCAACTCAGCTGGTTAGAGCTCCCCAACTACTTCACTACACTCAGTTAACCATGGCCCATAAAATCCTATTTGATCCTAAGAAAACACCTGCCTACAAACATTAATTCAACCATATGCCACTAATAGAACCCTACATTCCACTACAAACATTACATAAAAGTCAATGTATCCAAAAATCAAGTAGGAGATTCCCTCTTCTCAAATTATATAGGAAAAATCTGGAATGAACTTCCAGAAAACATTGCTACTATTTCATTACTACCCCAATTTAAAACAACTCTAAAAATCTACCTCTTAAGCAAATGGCTGTGTCCTTGTTCTACTCCTGACTAACAGCTCTCTCTTTGTCTCTGGCCTTACCACTACCTCTGTATATCCTATAATACTTATTGACTACATAGCTCCCTCTGCCTGTTGTATTACACCTCCTACATTGTATCCTATCATTTCTCAGCACAATTTCATTGTTGAGGAGAGGAAATATCTTAGACTTCACAATGTAAATAAACTTCACAATGTAAACTATTGCAAATTATTTTGTAATTATGGAATGTTCATGTGATACTTTGGAGTGTCAGCTGTTTTTATAACATTGTAATGTCTTTTATACTATTGTGTAGAATTTCTCGTGACTACCTACCAATTGTATAACTTATTTGTGTATAAGCTAAGTTAGCCTAAGTTAGTATCTTACCTCTTGTACTTTGTATACTATGTATTTGTTATTTCTGTATGTTCATTCAGGAGCTTTTCTCCCTGGCCCGCACTGAAAAAGGACGTGTCCAGTTGGACTTTCTCGATAAACAAATGTAAAATAAATAAAAATAAATAAAATAAATATATAAATGTGTTTTTGTGCTCATTCCAGATTGTAAATGAGCTTTGGTTTTGAATGGCACAGTATTTTTTTAAGCCATGGAAAACAGAATCTCCAATACGTTCCACGCACAGTGTTACAACTTTCCTGAAACTAGATTTTCCACTTTCCTCGATATGTTCTAAAATTAAATATCAGTGTATTAGGTTTTGTCCCTCTTCGTATCTATTGAATAACTATACCAAATTACCATTTGGTATGCATTTGTAAGAAATATTTTAATGTCTGTATGAACATGTTCTTATGTAATATGTGTTGTCATCAGCCTTGTAAACCAAATTAGAACATTTTGTGAATGCTGATGCCTACATTTATGTAGAAACTGTTCCATTCAGCTTACTTGTGCAGTCATATCATCCCCTTATTTCTGTAATTTAATTCTGCATACTTACATTATATTCTCTGAGACTTCATAGCGTACAATTAACATTTATAACTTAAATTGCAGTATGACATTTAATAATGGCACAAATAACACAAACTAATATGACCACATGTTACTTAAGCAAATCCTTTAGGCCAGATTGCATAGTGTACACATGAAACCAAACTTTGCTCCAGGATGGTCATTCATAGTTCACATTTCATTTGCTAATTTTTGTTTGATAAGGCTATCAGCAATCTTCAGTATTACAAAGGATTTCTGGAATAGCCTTTGTACAGATATGACAGGTGTTAGTTGTTGATGCTGCCAGTCTGTCACAGTCCAGGTAGTTTCAAATTACATTCTTGACTGCTCTGTCACTAATTGCATGCAATTAGGTTAATTAAAACAAATATTTATTTTATGTCTTGTCACTGTACTTCGTACTTTTTATTTCTGCACTACGCTGCATGCAGACACAAAAAGAATGCTGCTTCATTCTGTTTATTGTGGGTACACTGTAGTAGTTGTATTATCAGCTACTTGTGTGCATTACATATATAGGCACATTCGTGTGTAGTTTACAAACTGTTCTTGCTTATGTGTTGACATTGATAAGCCATTTTACTTTGTCAGGAGCTGCACAGACTAAATAGTATTGCTTTGTGTTATACAGTTGTGCGTTAACTGTAAATTAATGCAATTAACTGTTTATACAGTTGGTCTAACGAGCCAATTCTGAGTCACACCACAAGAAAGATACATTTATTTATACTAACAGGCCTCAGTGGTTACTAAACAAATAAAATTAAAAGATTTACTTGTGTTTGTGCGAATAAGAGCTGCTTGCTTTCATGCTGTTCAGCTGAAAAGCAGTCATTATCAACATACACAGAATCTTACAGCAAAAAGCCATGGCTGGGTGTGGGTAATGCTGGATTAACCCATGATTGGAGTGGTTTGGTCATGAGGGTGAAGCCTGAGTGATCAAACAATGCCAGCAATGGTAAATCCAGCATTACCCACACCCAGCCATGGGTTATTGCTATTATACAATGACATTATTTAAGAAAAATGTTGCTTACTTTTCTTAAATAATGTCCTTATTTAAGGGTGCCGTGGCGCCCTTCCACATTTTCCCCGGTATCCTGGGGCTTTCCTGATGTACTACCGATGGGTATGAGACTTGTGTACGCTTACACTGTACATCAGTGCTGTGTAAAACAAGCAATGGAAATCGGAAGATCTACGCTGCTTTTGTTTTTTAATTAAAACAATTGAATCCAGAGGTTTTAAATGAACAGCAGTGACAGGAGAGAGAAAAATATAGGGGAAATCAGTTATGTTTTTCTAGTTTTGTATAATGTACCTGATTATTCTTGTATTTGTCTGTGTCCCATCTCTCTTGCCTGTTGTAAGTCTATGTTTTTTATTTAAAAAAAAATGAAAGAAAAGTAACATTTTAATAGCATATATTATTGGAAGAAAGTCCGGACAACAGGACTATTTTCCATTGGTATATGCTCGATTTACAACAGGTACACTGGTTGGGCTGTCCAATCAGTGTGCTCATTTTGGAATGTTAATGGCCAGTCATTGTATAATAGAACTTAGGCAACACTAAACAGTGGAATACATTGCAGATTATTAAACATATTTGTGTGCGCTGTAACTCCACAGTATTACTACCGGTACAAAAGATAATCTTGAATGTTCTTTTCAAGTTGCACATGAATATATATTTTAGGTGAGGGGGCAAAGTAGAGGACAAAGTACTCCAAAGATTTACGAAAGGCTGTCTATGAACTAAATGTCATCATGGAAATATGTACCAGGACCTTGCAGTAGAAGAAACTGGAAAGGAAGTTGTGCTTCTCTTAGAATCCACAGGCGATACATAGGCTGAGGGGCTTTGGAAAACTCTTTGTACCTTTTTATGAAGTATGTAAGACATTCACACATAGTAATACCAATCAGCAGTGGTTTGTGTGCAGTCTACAGAACTTAACATAGGTGCAGTAGTATCCCACTTACATAAGCTCTGTGCTACCTGAACAGTTACGTGAAGGGCTGGGTCTAATTACAGGGAATATTTCCCATGATGTACCTGATAACAGCAACACTGTATTCCATCATGGTACTAAACAACGTTCACTAAGAATCCTAGGCAAATATTAAGATGTTTTATGCCTAGTATGTCTATGACACGTCACTACAAAGCTCACTAATTATTCTCCTGAAATATATACATCTGTGTAACAAGCCAAGAATAAAATGCAGTAGCAGCACATAATTGGCAATCCTGAAGCTAGGCATTAATACCTATACAACTGCATGTTCTGGCACTGTGTAGACCGACTGGGAGCTACATGCTGAATATACTCAAAATTACTGTAAGAAACAATCATAAGTTCATATGTTTATAGGAGATTACTAGGCTAACAGCTTAAGAGCCCTTACAAGCCTAGTCAGTGTAACCTGATTTTACCCACCATATTGCCCCCAGGGACAAGAGGATGGCATGGATTTATGCCTAGGCCAAGTATCTTACAGATTACCCCTGTTCATAAGGGATAGAGGCACTACCCCAGGTGTGAATTTGTGGTTCCTCAACCACTGATCCAAATTGCATTTGAAGATGGTGAGGGAAGGGCTCTGTTTAATGTGAATAGGAAGCCTTCTCCAAAGAAGGGGCAATCTCTTTGGAACAGGCTTCCAATATGCATCCCTTCATTTTGAAAGCCTTTCCATTCTCTTCTGATATAGAAGGGCATTCTCTATAATTGCCTTATGATATAAAAAACAGAACATAAAGAAATCATAAATTACATGTTCAAAAAGATTAAACTATAAAACAAATTAATGAGTAGCCATCTTTGGATAACCTCTTGTAACACATCTCTACGAAGGTCAGGATGGCTCCTCCTGAGCTCACTGTAATCTTACTGGCACTGATCTTAACAGAGATCTGTGCCAGTAGCCTCAGACACCATCCTGGTCAAGCATCCATTTTATACCCTCATAATTGTCTCCCATCTCTCACTCCAAGTGGTCTCTAGGCAGCAAATGAAAGATGAATATGCTTCCTTTGCTGTACAGTCAGGAGGCACTGCCAAACTAATTGCATTTAGAAGCCACAGTGATTTACCAGTTCACATTTCTTAGAACTGTTGCAGCCTTCTCATAGTCTTGCTCAATGATTTCTTTAGCACATATCCCACAACACAGTGCAGCTTGTTAGGATGACAAGTCATGGTGACACCACTGTTTACTGCAAGAATGAACAGCATGGTATGTATCATATTATTAGAGTATGATCATAGGTGTGGCCTGTGTGTATGATAGAGTATGAAAACTGGCACATAATGTGTGCGTGATTGAGTATGATGACTGGCATGGAATGTGAGCGTGATAGAATATGATCACTGGCATGGAATGTTTGTATGACAGGGTATGAACACTAGCTCAGAGGGAGTATATGATAGAGTAGGAACAATGGCTCAGAATGTGCATATGACAGAGTCTGAACATCGCCACAGAATGTGTGTATGATAGAGTATGAACACTGGCACAGAATAGGTGCATAATTGAGTATGATGACTGGCATGGAACGTGAGTGTGACAGAAGATGATCACTGGCATGGAATGTTTGTATGATGGGGTATGAACTGTTGCTCAGAGTGTGTATATGATAGAGCAGACACACAAGCTCAGAAAGTGCATATGACAGAGTATGAAACCTTGCTCAGAATGTGCATATGATAGAGTATGATCGCTAGCATGGAATGTGTGTATGTTAGAGTATGATCACTGGCATGGAATGTGTTTATGATAGAGTAAGATCACTGGCATGGACTGTGTGTATTATAGAGTATGAACACTGGCACAGATTGTGTGTATGACACATTATGATCACTGGCGTGGAATATGTGTATGACAGATTATGATCACTGGCATGAAATGTGGGTATGACAGATTATGATCACTGGCACAGAATGTGTATATGATAAGAGTATGATCACTGGCACAGAATGGAGGCATGATAGAGTATAAAATCTATCATGCAATGCATGTATGATGGAGTATGAACACTGGCACAGAATGTGTTTATATTACAGTATGATCACTGGCACTGAATGGGTGCATGATAGACTATGAATGCTGGGACAGAACATGTGTATGAAAGAGTATGAACACTTGCATGGAATGTGTGTATGATAGAGTATGAATACTGGCATGAAATGTGTGTATGACAGAGTATGACTGCTGGCATAGAATGTGTGTATGATAGAGTATGATCACTGCCATGGAATGTGTGTATGACAGAGTATACTGTATTAACTGTTCCAGCTGAGGCTTTAAGGTAAATTCTCTGGTCATTCCGCACAGGTTTGATAGTTGTACCATGGACTGCCCACAGCTGTGTCCTCTGCTTATTTTTTAAGGGGTCTGATCTAAACTTACAGCTCATTGTAGTTTCTCTTGTTGCTTAAACAACCCTACATAATACTGACATTTCTCCATCTTTTTAATCATAGAGCGTAAATAAGAAAAAATATCGGGTCCCAAGTTCCAACAAGCAACCTCCTGTTTGCAACCCTAAGAACAAGCAACCACTCAGGCTACTAGTTTCAAACAAAATAAAATGTTAATATTCCTAATTCCGTTTGTTAGTACTCCACCAGGATTGGCAGTAGGAAAGTGTATTCTAGCGGCAGGCCACATCTCCCCCTACTAGCTATCCAACTTAGCCAGGGAAATTACTGTAGCCCTCCCAGCTTCTCAATCTCTGTCTGTCCCCTCCCCCACCTCAGTCCAGAACCTTTGAATTTTTACCTGTTAAACTTGACACTTGCAAAATGTTATTATTATTATTATTATTATTATTATTATTATTATTATCTTTGTTCCCTTCAGTTAACAAATTCTGTTGACATTAAACTTACAGATTGTTTCTGTAGTCACTTACCTGCATGGCTTGGTGCAGCCTCACTCTGTTCAACCTAGCTAATGCTCGGGCTCAATCCGCTCCCCTACCCAGCCCATATTTCCCACCTGCCCCCACTACTTGTAGATTTATCCTAACCCCACATCACCTGACTCACCTGTCACACCCACCACATGCACACAACTCTTCAACAATAGCCACATGCACACACCACTAGACTACCACCTCCCTCAACTCAACCCACCCATTTCTAAGAACATTCTATTACTCCTCTAAGCCAACACTGAATACACCCTGCTCCCCAATCCCCTGCAACACATACACCTTACTGATACTATGACCCAAACCCATCACCGTATCATCCCCATATTTCTTCTCTCCTTTTCCATCCACCTCTACTTAATCTCCATCAGTACCTCTTATCATCACCCACTCATCAATCTACATTACATCAAATCCCCAACCCTACCCCATACCACATGTAACCCCTCCATACATATAAACACACACCCAATCACCCATCATCCTTTTCTCTTTCAACTTGCTTCTCCAATTCATTACACCTCACAATCCAAAAAACACCCCAACCTCAGACTCCACTTCCTAACAGTATTCTTCCTTAAAACCATTACCAACATAGCAGCTCAGTTACTACTAGGAGGGGACATCCACCCCAACACCGGCCCAACAACTATCTCCAATGACCCACCCAACCCCACTTCCCATTTAAGCATAAACCCACTGACATACTTATACTGAACCTAAACATGCGTAGTATCTTGAACAAAATAGAACAGTTGCATTCAGCTATTTCTGTATACAATGCAGATATAATAATCATTACAGAAACATGGCTTAAGCCCCATATTAAAGATAACTCTATAACCCCACCTGACAATAGCATACTAAGAGTAGATAGAGCATATATAAGAGGTGGAGGTATTGCCCTTCTTTACAAATCCAACTTAAAAGTCCAGCTCCTACAAAAAGAACCCCCAAATTTCAACAATGCTGAAACTCTATTTACCAAATTCCTTCTTAACCAGCACAAACAACTAAACTTACTCAGCATCTATATACCATCAGGGGAAAACCTTAATACCCTAGAATCAATACTCCACTGGGTTTCCCACTCCTTCTCCCAAGAAACTACAGTCCTAGGCGATGTCAACATTGACTGGAACAGTATAAACTCACCAAAAGCCACCAACCACATAAACCTATATAACTTTACCCAACTCATAAACTCACCCACATGTATTGACAAGACCACCAAAAGAGAATCCACCACCTTGGACTGGATCCTCACTAACCAGCCCAACACTGCGCACCAATGTGGAACACTACCCAACTCTCTCAGTGACCACAATCCAACTTTCCTCCTTCGGCACAAACTTAAATGTGCCAACTCATGCTCCCTACTACAAACCCATTCCTGAAAAAAATTGTCCTCAGATCAGTTCTCAGAAACACTAGAATCCTGTAACTGGGCTCCCCTCAAAACCCTCCCCTGGATAATTTTATTTTTATTTTACATTTGTTTACTAGGAAGGTTCAACTGGACATGGGTCCATTTTCAGCAGAGGCCCGGGGAGAAAATGTCTGGGCATAATACGTAAAATCAGAACATAATACATTAAATCAGACATGATATAATACATTAAATCAGAATACAATACATTAAATCAGACATGATATAATACATTAATCAGACATCAGTTATCAACATGATATGGATTATTGACATTATGTTGTTACACAACAAAATCCCTAAGATGTCATACAGCAACAAGATGAGAAATATTAACATTTTGCATATAGTATGTTGTTGAACATTATAACATAATAAGTGTATGTTGCAATAGTGCTGTTGAAAACAGCTAAAGAGGTCAGTGGGATTCACATACATATTCTAGCTTTGCTATTAACAGATTTAGTGTTTTAACCCATTTTGCACGTCTAGGGATGTATGAGCCTTGTAACTCAGCATGGTGGTATAGATATGATATGTGCAATACTTTAATTTTAAAGGTGGTGGGGAAATGTTGAACCTATTCTGGAATGAGGGCTATTGGAAGGGATGAAACAGTGTAACATCAGACATGTTGTGGAAAGTAAGATTCCAATTAAGTTGTTGGGTACTATTAGGTAGAGAAGGGATTAATACTGCATATTTTTAAAGAGTAAAGATAGGCTGTACAGTAGATTTTTATCCTGAGGAGTACCAGGAACATAGCCAGGCATCTATATAGTGTGTTTTGAGGAGCTTTTTAAATTGTGGGGTGGCGCTAATGGAAATCAGGTGGCTAGGTAGAGTATTCTAGGCTTTGGAGATAGAATAGCTGAATAGAGATTTCCCTGCATCATTGTTATGTTTGGTGACATCTAGGCAGCTTTGGTTGCTAGATCTTAATGTCCTTGTTGTAGAATAGGGGATAATTAGGTTTTGGACTGCTGGAGTTTTAGTTGGGTAATATAGTTTGTGAGCTAATGTCAATTGATTGAGCTTTGGTAGCTGAGGTAGCTCTATCCAGTTTAGTTGTTTGACACAGTGATGGGTCCTAGAAGGAGTTCCAGTTGCCAATCTAGCAATCTTGTTGTAACAAGATTCTAGTTTTTGTAGGTCAGTGTTATGGAGGTTGGTTAGAACTGGGGATGCGTAGAAGAGGGTAGACAGCAGATGTGTCCTGGCAGTAGTTGTTTTGGTGTGTTTAGTGAGAAATTTCTTATTCCGGTAAAGGAGACCTAGTTTTTGTGAACCTTCTTGATAGTTTGAGGTATATGAATGTTGAATTTAAGGCTGTTATCTATTTCTACTCCTAATAGTTTAGTGTGAGAGGTAAGGGTGATAATAGTTTTATTCTTAGACATTATGGTAAAGTTGTCACATGTAGGAGGGGATCTACACGGACTGAAAATAAGACATTTTATTGTGTTTGGATTTAGGATAAGGTGGACGTTAGTGAACCAGGATTCAGCTAATGAGAAGCAGTTTTGGGTTATGGAGTGAAGGTCTTCTAGTGTGTGGACTGAACATATGAGGGTGGTGTTGTCAGTGTATTGTACTGCTGCGGCATTGGGTGTGGCAAACGAGAGCTGGTTGGTAAATAGAGAGAAGAGTAGTGAACCCAGCATGGAATCTTGAGGGACCCCTAAGGATACTGGTAGAAGTGGGAATAGTTGGTCCTGCCATTTTACTACTTGTTGGCATTCTGATAAGTAGCTTCTGAACCATGTGATTGAGGTGGTGGAGATGTTTCGAGCAGTTAGTGTATTAAGGAGTCTATTATGGTTGATCATATGGAAAGCTTTGGACAGATCTAGAAAGGTGGCAGAACCTAACTGTCCATTGTTTCTGTGGTGATTGACTATGTTGGAGAAGGACATTAGAGCTGTGGTGGTGATGTGAAAGGGTCAGAAGCCATGTTGATTTTAGTTATTACATTGTCTTTAAGGAGGTAGTTCATAGTTGAGTGTGAATGAATCTTTCTAGTATTTTTGATAAGGGTGACAGAATAGCAATTGGTCAGTAGTTGTTGAGTTCTAAGCAGTTGCCACCCTTGTACAGTGGTATAATGTGAGAGATCTTCCATATAGTAGGTACTTTACACTCTAATACTGATCTATTAATTAGAATGGAAACAGGATAGGGTATAGGCTCAGAAGCTAGCTGTAGGAATTCAGCTGGTAAATTATCTGCAGTCAGGGTGGTAAGCTTAAGCTTATGGAGTAGTTTTAAGATGGATTTGGTTGACACTGGGTGGAAGGTAAACTGGGATGTGGTTTCTTGTATATTTATGCCATTTTGTGGGGGTGGTGGGTCTGGACAGATACTGGTACAGTGGCATTCTGCCATGGCTTTAACTGTTTCTGTGAAATATTTATTGAACTGAGTGGGGATGTTATCATGATTGTTTATTGTTGCAGGTGTTGGGGTACTGGATTTCACTTGTTGGAATATAGAGTTTATAGTGGCCCAGAATTTTTGAGGGGATGTGAGTATATTTTTCCTGGAGGTTTTGGTAGTAGTTTATTTTGTTTAGTTTAATGAGTTTTTTACCTTTATTGCAGAGTTCTGAGTAGCTTTATTTAGATGATAGGGTTCTGTTTTTATGATAGCCAAGAGGCATACCTTTCTTTTAGTTTAATGGATCTGGTGGGTGCATGATGGTCTAATATTTGTAGGAAAGATGAGCTGAAATAGTGGACTGCCTCATCAAGTGGTAGTTCTGCTAGTGATTTCCAGTAGCAGCTTTTTAGGGCATTTAGGAAGTCATCAGGCTTAAAGTTCTTTTTGTTCCTGACTGGATGGTGAATGTTGTGAGCTCTACTCCTTAGAAGGAAGGTGGGTTGATGGTCACTGAGGTTGTCGGGGAGACAGCCTGCTTGAGATGCAAGTGAGGGGTCAGATATAAGAATTCAGTCCAGTATGGACTGACGTTTTGAGGTTTTGTCTATTCTAGTAGGTGATGTGATAAGCTGAGCAAACCCATGCAGGTTGATATGGGTGGATGGATTGTGGCTGGAGCAGTTGTGCCAGTCTATGTTAAAGTCTCCTAGCAAGATATTTTCTTGAGGGAGGGAGTTTGAGGGAGTTTGAGATCCATTCTAGGAGGGATTCCATATTGATATTATCACCTGGTAGACGATAGCAGCCTATACTATTTATGTGTTTCTTGAGATTCAGATTTAGCCTAGCAAGAATAACTTCTGCATTGTCTATGTCTGTAGAATATGCAGTAGAATACTTTAAGTCTACATTCCTAGAGATTCTAAACCAATTAGCCCCACTCAAAACAATAATGGTACACAGTAACCCTCCCCCTGGTTAGAGAAAACCACAAAGACTTTACTATTTATTTATTTATTTATTTTACATTTGTTGACCGGGCTAGTCTGGCTGGATACATGTCCATTTTCAGCAGAGGCCCGAGGAGAAAAGCTCCACTATAAACTAAGTAAATTACAATAAGATAAAAATCTACTATTCTAAGATATAGCTACAATCATAGAAATAGAAAAACATAGGACTGAAAGGATAAATTCAAAGAAAATCAAGTTAAAAATACGCAGATAATTAAATATCACACAATTGTGCAGAAAGTACATACTTAAAAACTCAACAGTAAAAGGAATAGAACTAATGTAGTGCAGAGATGAAAAAGAGTGGAGGAGACACAGGTTAGTCAGGTGTACTACAGGAACAAAGCCAATGATTTTGGAAGTATTGTTTAATTTTCTGTTTGAAAAGTGGCAAGGATGTAGTCAGAGTTATGTCAGATGGTAAGAGATTCCAACTTCTACCTATTGTGTTACTGAAAAGGGAATCACCTGCTGTGTTGTTTGCCTTTATAGTTTTTGTCATGAGTTTACTAGATGAACGAAGTGAGTTAAGAGTGTTGTAAGGGATTAGAAGTTGTGAGAGTATAGGGGTATTGTCAGGTTGGTGTAGTATATTGTGGGCAATAGTGAGTTGAGGAATTATAATGTGGTTTTGAACTTCAAGCCAGCCTAGTTGTTTTAGGTTTATACAATGATGGGTCCTAAAGGGGTTACTAGTTGCGAAGCGAGCTATATTGTTATAGCAAGTAGCAAGTTTGTTTAGATTGGTTTTCTTTAGGTTTGTATAAATTGGGGAAGCGTATAGGAGGGTAGATAGAAGGTGAGATTGTGCAATCTTGGTTCTGGTTGTTGGGGTTAGGAAAGGTTTGATACGATATAGGGAACCTATTTTTCTGTTAACTAACCTGATGTTGTTGTTAATGTGCTGGTCAAAGGAGAGATTATTGTCAATGGTTATTCCTAATAGTTTTGTAGTTGGATCAGGAGAGATGATAGTACCATTATTAGAGGAAATGGAGAAATTTAAGGGGGGAGACCGAGTGGTGGGGGTGAAGAGGAGAAGTTTTGTTTTTTTGGCATTTAATAGGAGAAAACGTCTAGAGAACCAAGTTTCTACAGTATTAAAGGTAGTTTGGGTCAGTGAGATCAGCTCAGTAGAGGAAGGTGCTGAGCAGATAAGGGTAGAATCATCTGCGTATTGTATGCAGGTTGCTTGTGGGATTGAAGTCTGAAGATCATTGATAAAAAGGGAGAACAGGAGTGGACCAAGAATGGAGCCCTGGGGAACTCCGATGGAAATGGGTAAGAGTGATGAGATATGGTTATCCCATATTACGGCTTGCTGTCTGTTGTTAAGATAAGATCTAAACCAATTAATGGCAATTTTGTCACAAGAGAGAGATTCAAGAATGTTTAGTAGGAGAGAGTGGTTGACCATGTCGAAAGCTTTAGAGAGATCAATGAAAAGAGCGGAAGAGAGTGTATTGTTGTTTCGATTTTTGTTGATAGTATCTACAAAGGAAAGAAGGGCAGTTGTGGTACTGTGGTGAGGTCTAAAGCCATGCTGACAGGTTGCAATTATATTGTGAAGAGAGAGATAGTGAACAAGTTGCTGATGAATACATTTTTCCATGATTTTTGCAAGGGGTGAGAGAAGGGCAATTGGTCTAAAATTGGAGAGGTCAAGGGAGTTACCACCTTTATGAAGTGGGATTATGTAGGAGACTTTCCAGATGTCAGGGATAGTTCCCTCTTGGATAGTTCTGTTTATAAGTAAGGAAATAGGATATGCAATTTCTTTGGCAGCTTTCTGAAGGAAGAGAGAAGGGAGCTTGTCAGCAGAAGGGGTGCAAGGTTTCAGTTTGAGAATGAGTTTGTAGATGAAAGAAGTAGATATAGGTTTTAGAGAGAAGTTGTAGGAGGAGTTAGCTATATTAGATGGAATATTAGGGTTGTTGGTGTTCATTTGTTTTGCTAGGGATTGGATAGTTTCAGAGAAAAAAGAGTTGAAAGCATTAGCAGTCTGGAGAGGGGTTTCAGGGTCAGCATTAAGAGGGGAAGGAGTTTTTGCAATTCCTGGGGAAAGTAGTCTGTTTACTGATGACCAGAATTGTTTGGCATTGTTATGATGGGTGTCTTGAAGTTTACAGTAGAAATGTTTCTTGTCAGAGATTATTGATCTCTTAGCCTGATTTCTGAGCTGGCGGAAATGAACTAAATCAGGGTTTTGTTTAAGGCATCTCCATTTTGTCCATGCTTTGTTTCTAGTATGAATACGTTTTTTAGTATTGTTGGTAAGCCATGGGGCTGTTTTGGTCTTTACTCTAATAGAACGTTCTGGAGCATGTCTATTCAGTATGGATAAGAAGGTAGAGTTAAAGACTGAGACTGCCTCCTGTAGGGGAAGTGATTTTAAGCAATTCCAATTACATGCTCTCAGTTCAGCTTGAAAATGTTCTAAGTTAAAATGTTTGGTAGAACGAGTTAGCCTTGTATTTGGAAGGTTTGTACATTCTGACTTTTGTCTGGTAATGTAGGTTAGGGAGTGGTCGCTGATATCGTCTGGCATAGTACCTACTTTATACTTTTTGTTGACTTTATTTGTGAGTATCCAGTCTAAAGTACTCTCTTTCTTATTGGGCTTATTGACTCTTGTGGTTGAGGTAATAGTTTGGGAAAAACCATGTAGGTTAATATGAGAGGAGGGATTATCAGCATTGATTGTGTTCCAATCAATGTTAACGTCGCCTAGAATTATGGTTTCTTGGGGGTAGGTGGTAGAAACCCAACTAAGATAGTCTTCTAATATTGGAATGTTGTTACCTGGGGGAAGATACAAGCAAATAATGTAAATTGCTTTTTTGGCATTAAGTTGTAGTTTAGTAATGATGGCTTCTATTTTGCTATCTTGGTTTGGATATGCTGGTTGAGTAGAGATGTTAAGTTGATTTTTGAAAAGTATTGCTACTCCACCACCCTTACGTTTTAAGCGGTCTTGTCTTGCTATGTTATAACCTTGGGGTATAATCTCTGAGTCCTTTGTGCCTGGGTTTAGCCAGGTTTCAGAGAGGCAGAGAATATCAAAAGAGTGGATATCTAAGAGGGCATGGATGAAGGGTATTTTCTTATTTATGCTTTGAATGTTAAGGTGTCCTATGAGGAAGTTATTATTGAGGTTTGGTGAACAGTTTTGAGGAGGAGGGGAGATAGGGCCAGGGTTGGGGTGGATGTCACCATCTTGTAGTGTTGGATTAGCTGGTTTAGTGGAATATTTGCTATTTAGAAATGTTAGAGGTTTTATTTTTTTGTCTGATTGTAGTAGGTAGGTAAGGTGATGTAATCTATGGAATTTAGATAGATGATAGCTTGGGGTGGAAGTAACATTGGAGTACGATGTGAACGTGAGTATAGTAGAAGTGTGTTTATGTGAGGAGTTATGAAAGTTGTTAAGTGAGATTTCAAAGAAAGTGAGATGGTAAGTTGAGAGAAGGGTGATTAAGAGTAAGAATGAGAGTATAGACATAGTTGGTGGGAAGGGAGTCATTATTATGTAGTCTGAGAGGAGAGGAGGAAAGAGGACTGTTCAAGGGAGAGAGAATGAGTGTGTTGAACAAGAGGGAGAGAGTATGTCCATTTAAGAGTATAGGAGGGTAAGTATTGGATTCTGAAAGGAGTAAGGAATGATTTGAGAAGAGAGGACTGAGGAATGATAGAGATAAAGGTTGGAAAATCTGGCGACAATACAAAACACCCGCAACCAGGCAAACCTTTTCTGAACTTAGAAATAAAGCAAAAAAACAGGTTAAGATGGACAAACAAAATCACTATATTTCCTTACAAAGGAAACACAGTAACAACCCACAGAATTTCTAGGCTGCAGTGAACAATGTTATCCAGCCCCAAAAAGCCACTACACTACCACCAAACATCAAAGACACAGACTTTGACTTAGACTCAAACTTCAACAAATTGTTTAACTCTTCTATACCGAAACTCATAAATGATATATCACTCACAACCCAACCACAATCCCCAAAATGCCAAACTATCTCTACCCCCTTTTCACTCAAACCAGTACCAACATCATCATTCAAAAACTTTTAGCAAAATTCAAACCAACCACTCTGACTGCCAACAGTCTACCAGACGAATATCTCCAAACTGCATCTAAGACCATTGCCTACCCCATCTTCCTACTAATTAATAGATCTATTACTGAATGCACCATTCCATCCTTGTAGAAAACCTCATATATCATCCCCTCCATAAGGGCGGCCCCTCTACTGACCTATCCAACGACCATCCCATTACGATCCTATCACCCCTATGAAAGATTCTAGAAAGATGTATCCACCACCAACTCCTTACTCACCTACTATCTGACAACCTATTATCTAAACCCAACACAGATTTAGACCATCCCATAGCACAACCACTACCCTAATTAACTTCTCCAATACCATAAACTCATACAGGAACCAAGGGAAACTTGTCTTCACCATGCTTCCTAGATTTATCCAAGGTGTCTGACACAATTTCTCACAATAAACTCCTAGCCTGCCTCTCTGAACTCAGCCTCTATAATCCCATCCAGAACTGGTTCAACAGTTACCTAAGCAACTGCTCATAGTCTGTCAAATGGGTGAACTCCCTATCTCCCCACTCCCCGTCACATGTGGCATACCCCAAGGCTCAATCCTAGGCCCCCCTTCTCTTTAACATATTTACAAACAAATTCCACTTAGCAACCACAAAAGCTGATATTGTCCAATACACTTATGATACAACCCTAATCTGCTTTCACCCAACTTCCATCTTCTACAAAGTAAAACCCAAGAATCCTTTACTGAGATAGAGAACTAGCTAAACAATCACCAACTGATACTGAACCCCATAAAAATACAGTTAATGCTTTTCCACCCAACTAAGCCCAATGAGCCCACCTTCTCCATTCTCTCAGCCAGCAGCACCCTCATCACCCCAGTACCAGAGGCCAAACTACTAGGCGTCATAATTGATCAACAACTTAAATACAATAAACACATATCCCAAACTATCTCTAAAGTCCACAAAAATCTGGGATGCCTCTATCGCAGCAAACAGTTCCTAACTTCCAAGTTTAGACCTGCCATAGCCAGAACTCATCTCTTATCAACATTACTTTATGCCTCTCCAGCTCTAACTAACATTAATAAAACTGATCTGAACAAACTCTCCACTTGCTAAAACAAGATAGTTAGGTTTGCGGCTAATGCTAAATCACGCTCCCACCACTGCCAGTTGCTACATAAACTACACTGGTTAGAACTTCCAAACTTACTAAGCTACTACCAACTCAACATAGCTCATCAAATTCTATATCATCCTGAGAAAACCTTGCCCTAACTGCCATGTTAAATTTCCACAACTTCAACAGGGAACTACGATCCAGTAACAAAGCCCTGATCAAAGTCTGTCCATGCAAGAACAGCTCTGGAGAAGCCCTATTCTCCCATGAGGTCACAAAAGCATGGAATACCCTCCCTCCTGACCTCAGGTTACAAAATCACACATCCACATCTAAAGACCTCCTCAAATCACATCTTTTCAGTAACACCCATTGCAACTGTAATGACCACCCCAAACCCTCCCCCCAGTGTAGGCAGCTTACCCCTGAGGCCTCTGATGTATACTTTTCACTGTCATCTTGCTCCACCTATGTGCATTGCATTGCATTGTATATTTTGTAAATATTGTAAATATATACTTTCTCTGAGTATCTTGTGTACATATATTGTACTAGTACTGTAAGATTTGTGATTGCATAACTGTACTATGAGTTTGTATTGCATTTAACAGTGTGTCCCTATTATATGTTAGCATTCTACAACTTGTAATCCTACTACTATTGTTGCATTTAACCATCTTACTTTCTAAAAGTGTCATTATCCTACTAATTGTTATTCTTTAATAACCACATCCTACTATAATTGTTATTCTTTAATAACCACATCCTACTATAATTGTTATTCTTTAATTACCACATCCTACTAATTGTTATTCTTTATCCGCGGTAATGCAGTGGTAGCGTTGTTGCCTCACAGCAAGAGGGTCTCCCGTTCGATTCTCGGCTGGAGTGCGGGGAGTGCCTTCTGTGTGGAGTCTGCATGTCCTCCTCGTGGTTGGGTGGGCGTTCGAAAGACATGCGTAAATGGGCGTGCCTTCGTTGAAGGTTGAACGTCGAGCTGGCACCTCGGCGTTAGTGAAAATCTACTGCCAATCATTAGCGGACCAAAGTTCCACTGTGGCGACCCCTAACTGGGAAAAGCCGAAAGACAACAACAACTAATTGTTATTCTTTACC
This sequence comes from Protopterus annectens, assembly GCF_019279795.1. Taxonomy (NCBI): domain Eukaryota; kingdom Metazoa; phylum Chordata; order Ceratodontiformes; family Protopteridae; genus Protopterus; species Protopterus annectens. The sequence goes on from NC_056731.1 coordinate 771,508,825, forward strand.
ACATCCTACTAATTGTTATTCTTTAATAACCACATCCTACTAATTGTTATTCTTTAATTACCACATCCTACTAATTGTTATTCTTTAATTACTACATCCTACTAATTGTTATTCTTTAATTACCACATCCTACTAATTGTTATTCTTTAATTATCACATCCTACTAATTGTTATTCTTTAATTACCACATCCTGCTAATCATTATTCTTTAATAACCATGTATTCACACTGTAAGTTCTTGTAGCTTTTCTCCCCAGAACTCTGCTGAAAATGGACACCAGCTGTCCAGTCAGATTATCTGAGTAAAACAAATGTTAAATAAATAAGTAAATAAAATGACCACTGTCACAGAATGTGTGTTTGATAGGGTATTATATGAACACTGGCATGGAATGTATGTATGAGTCTGAACACTGGCACAGAATGCATGTATAATAGAGCACAAACACTGGCACAGAATGTGTGCATGATAGCGTATAATCACTAGCATGGAATGTGTCTATGACAGAGTATGAACACTAACACAGAATGTGTGCATGATAGAGTATGATCACTGGCACTGAATGTGTGTATGATATAGTATGAGCACTAGCATGGAATGGGTGCATAATAGAATATGAACACTGGCACAGATTGTGTGTATGACAGAGTATGAAAACTGGCACAGAATGTGTTTATGATAGAGTATCATCAGTGGCATGAAATGTATATATAACAAAGTATGAGTGCTGGCACAAAATGTGTATATAACAGAGTATGAACACCTGGACAGAATGTGTCTATGACACAATGTAAACACTAACACATAATTTATGTATGATAGAGTATGATCACTGGCACTGAATGTCTGTATGATACAATATGAGCACTAGCATGGAATGCTTCTGTGATTGAGTATGAACACTTGCACAAAATGTGTGTATGATAAAGTGTAAAGACTGGTGCATAATGTGTGTATGATAAAGTATTAACACTGACATGGAATGTATGTATGATATGGTATGAACACTGGGACAGAATGTGTGCATCATAGAGTATGTACACTGGCACAGAATGTATGTATGATATGGTATGAACACTGGGACAGAATGTGTATATGACAGAATATGAACACTGGCACAGAATATATGTATGATATGGTATGAACACTTGGACAGAATGCGTGTATGACAGAGTATAAACACTGGCACAGAATGGGTGTATGATATAATATGATCATTGGCATGGAATGTGTGTATGATAGAGCATGATCACTGGTGTGGAATGTGTGTATGACAGAGTATGAATACTGGCACAGAATGTGTGTATGACAGATTATGTACACTGGCACAGAATGTAGTATGATATGGTATGATCACTGGGACAGAATGCATGCATGACAGAGTATGTACACTGGCACAGAATGTATGTATGATAGGGTATTTACACTATCACAGAGTGTGTATGACAGAGTATGAACACTGTCATGGAATGTAAGTACTAACTACATGCTTCAGAACATTAGCAGCAGTTTTGATATTTAGCTTGTCTGTAGGCTGCAGTACTACTCTACACAGGCACCCTGCAATTTATATCATTTTAAGCACATGCCAGGTAAGGATGTAAATGTTCTCATATACTTTTTATTTTTGGTTCCTCAGCATGATGCATGAATGTATCAAACAACAAAATTGCAAGTTACACCATACTGAGAATGAGATTTTGCTGCAGTGCTTCATTTCCATGATCGGCAGAATATAAGTTACATTAACTCAGACCGGCCCTTTGTGTCTCTGCCTGGTGAGATGTGGTTATGACATCAGTGTTGGTGGTGGCCAGGACAGGAATTATGAACAAGTGAGACGTCATGTTACCAACACGATATGTGCTGTTAAAGCGTTTGCTGCCTAAAAGACATAACAGCAGAGGTCAATAGCTGGTTGCCCATTGACTGAACCACAACATCCGCGGTGGTGCAGCAATAGCATTGTTGCCTCACAGCAAGAGGTTCTCCCATTCAATTCTCAGCTGGAATGCGGGGAGTGCCTTCTGTGTGGAGTCTACATGTACTCCCCATGGTTGGGTGGGCATTTAAAAGACATGCGTAAATGGGCGTGCCTTCGTTGAAGGTTGAACGTCGAGTTGGCACCTCGGCGTTCATCAAAATCTACTGCCAATCATTAGCGGACCGGAGTTCTGCTGTGGCGGCCCCTAACTGGGAAAAGCTGAAAGACAACGACATTTAACATAGATGGAGAAGTTATTTAGCACTCTGTATGGGAGTCCTGACACCTCAACTTGCCATGCTGGAGTCCTGGGATTTTGATGTAGAGTTAATCCTGCCACCAGGTGTATCTGTTGAAGATGCCCCAGGTGGGTATGCTTGGCCATGAGCAAGTGTCTGCACTGTGGGTAAATGTGTGATAAGCATAAGTTAACCACAACTTTTCTTAGAAACCTCTGGGCTTCATATGCAGAAACCACCAGCATCAAGTATGTTATCTATTAATTTGCCATACCACTCTATTATGTAGCATACATTCATTTAGTGGAAGTGATATATTGGTGCTGGGTTTTAGCACGGGTAATTTGTTTTGGTGTTTTCTCAGGTGAAGTGCTATCAGGATCCCCCACCATGGATATACCACTGCCTGATGTTGGAGCCACCTCACACTCTGATGAGCATGATGGCACCCACATTCTGGCATGGCCAGTGGCCATGGTGTCACTGTTGCAGAAAGGTAATGTAGCTATCACATCCCCAACCTATTATGTGGACAGAGATTCTGTGCTTATGTAATCCTCCCCACAAAAGCAGGAAGAAACATACAAAGGCAGGATGTTGCACACAGCAGTATGCAAGAAGGGATGTCTTCCTCTGCACACTGGTGGCTGCAGTGAAAGACTCTGTTGGGTATGGTGCAAGTGACATACAAATCATAGATACAGTCAAACACCCAAATTAGTTGGCTGAGAGACTCAGACTTGGCATATGTGCTAGATCATAATAAAGAAACAGACTGACAACACCTCAAGCCTCGCTGAGTTGGTATATATTGCTTGAGGTCTGCAAGATGACCTCCAGGAGATCATGGGATACATGTGCAATATTGTGGACATGAGGCAGAGGGAGTCTGCACAAAGAAGGTGTCTAGGTGCAGCGAGATATAATGGTAGATGTACTTCACATAGCCAGTTTAATGACATTACTACTAGTGAGGGCTGTCATGGAAGGAGGAGGCCACAGTTAGGCACATTTAGTGTCACCACTTCAACCAATTTGAGAGAAGTACCTTATAATGTGCACCTGTGTAGCTGGGATGTGCCAATGTTACACATGGCATAGGTCAATGTTTATATTCACAGTGGACTCCTTCCTCTCAGCATGGCCTGGATTGTACTTATGATCCTTTTAGGACAGGGAACACCCATAAGTGGGGCCATGCATGGTCTCTGCATGCATTTCCTGTGGACGTCCTTGACCTATCTATCACATCACACTGCAGTGTTGCAACATCTGCTGAAGCTATGTCCCAACACACACACACACACACACACACACACACACACACACACACACACACACACACACACACACACACACACACACACACACACACACACACACACACAGTCAGACTTCCACAAAGCCCAGCTCTACAGACTCACAGCAATGGAGACCAGTGCCATCTCTCTGGCTAGTGAACCTCAGTCTCCCCACCTACCACCACAGGTCTGACAATCAGAAATCAAAGTTATGTTCAAATGTATGAGTACTCACACTATTGCCTTTTAAAAGCACTTGACACTATGGCCTTCTCATCTGTGCATATTATGATATCTGTGTCCAGCCCTCTGCGCTCTGTTACTTTGAGAACTTATGAATGATGCAGAGTGTGGCTGGTCTATGCATGGAATAGCACAGCCAGGGTGAAGGCTTACATTAGTAATTTTTCTTGCCTGTATCCATAGTTATAAAGTAAAAGTATGTTAGCCAGTGATACTGCATACTATGCCTGTTTCATCTATATTCTCCATCCCTGCAGTCATCTCCACCACAGGTTCCTCATCAGGTACCTATTTCCTTATTCTGAATGTGTGTCCCTTGTTGTAACTGTCAGTGTATAATGATGTTTTGTTATTTAGCATGTACTGAGAATATATTACACATTCCAAAGACATGCATCTGGATAGTTTCTCCCCATGCCTCCACTGAAAATGGGCTTTGTCCCAGTTGGACTTTCCTGGTAAACAAATGTTAAATAAATAAAAAATAAATAAAATGTGACAGGGTCATGCTTCAGGGCACTTCCAGTTATAGCCAGACAATGGAAGGGGGCCATCAACAGACAAAAGCATGTTCAATGTGATGACCTGGGACTATGTCAGTGCATAGGTGTGGCCATTCTCTGCCATTCTTTCGGGATTTGAGATATAAGCCATTAACCTTAGCTCTAGTGCATACCCAGTATCATCAGAAAGATGTCACTGTGTAAACTCACTTCACTGAGACCTTGATGTAAATTATAAGTGTATTATATGTGGAAGTCATGGGCATTGCCTGGGTAGCCTGTAGATATACTGTATATTGTATATTATATAATTTGCATTACAAAAACCTGGGCAATAGATAGAGTGGAACCCCTTGCAGCTGATATGCCTACTTTCCTGTTCCCCAGGTGAGACTTTGTTTTGTAATGTGGGTACCATCTATGGCCCCAAGTACCTCATGCCATATCATACAAATCCTCCCTGGAGTTGTTTCTCTCATTTGTGGTACATGGACATATGTGCCTCACATGCTAGTTCACATTTTTAGTGTTGTGGAGGGCATAATATGTTAAGCATGGATGGATGACCTGGCACAGCCTAGGTCAATGACACACAACACTGTAACTACCTGTTGCAAGTACATCCTGTTGCATACATAGATTTATTAATGAGGCAACTATCCCATGCATGTTTCATGATTTGATGCATGTCACTCCAGGATTTTACATTCATGAGTACCCTCATTTTGCTAATTGTACTGATTACCATATCATTTAATTTCCATTTGTATACCATGCAGACCAGGGAATTTCTCGTGTTTCCCACTAACACTCACTTTGCCTCTGAATCATCCTCCATTCAGTTTGTGTTTCCTTGTCATGCAAAATCATGTATTGTGATGCACAAAATGTTTCTGTATCTCAGAGATAGTTTTGTGTACTCTGCCTTAACTCTCTCAAATATCTATTGACTTCCGAACACCTTGATTTCTTTCAAAAACAATTGCTTTTCAAAAAGTAGATTTTCCTTGGGTTTATAATAAGCTTGAAACTCGTCTTTTAACATGCAAATCTTAAAAATATTAAATGTCTTAATTGCTTCCTTGCCTGTGACATAAAGGAGCACTGTACATTGTTTTTTTTTTGTTTTAGGGAAATCGGCTTGCAGTGAAGTACATTTTTTTTACTGAGAGGTTTCCATGAAGCTTCAGTTATGTTGCTAGCTGTAGTATAAAAATCTCAAGCTAAAGAATGAAGAAATATGACTGAATATGAAATACAGATGAAAACGCACATTAATTGTTCAGTGGAGTGTGAAATCAAAATGATATTTTAATGAATGGGATTTCAGACTAATTTGCAGAACATTAACCGGATAATCAAGGTATATGTAAAAATATGACTTTTAGCAGACAGCACTGAAAAAAAGAGCTTCAAATTTCTATTTGGCTAAATATTGCTTATGTATATGAGACAACCAAAGCCTTCATCACAAATTCATGGGTCCATAGACAAATCTCTCATAGACGAAAATACATACATCAAGGAATCTACATGACAAGGTGACTATATAACAGGCATTAGGCATGAGATGGTTAGTTCTGTGGCTTGCAACAGACAATAGCAATAGCTCCTCTTAAAGAGACACTAACTACATTTTCATGTTATTCAGTATAAATGTGTGCTATAGCTTTAAGATCTTATAAAAAGGGCAGATATTTTGCTATAAGTTGGTGGTGTTCCAGGGTGTCAGCCTTTTGTCTGGTCTACTTATTCTGCTTCAGACAAACACAATAATTTTTCTGACTTACTTTATCTTCTTGTACTGCTGTAACAGTGAGATATTGTTCTTTTCTTATCATTTCTTCCTGTTACCCTAACATCTCCTTGCTGAGGAACAAGAAGTGTATCCCTTCATGCATTTATTGCTTTCAAAGGGATTGGAAAGTCACAGAAATACCTGAATGATGCATACTTGCATGTTGCTTGTCCTCATAGTCAAGGTAACTGCTGCATGCCCTCCATTACTGCATGTTGCCTTTAATGCATTTCCTTATTCTCTGTTGTTGAGTGCAGGGCTATGCTGGAGTGGGGATGGTGTGGTATGAACAATGCGTAGCTCCTTTTGCACCATCGATTAACCAGCTGCAGATAAACACACCTCATACGATTACCTTAGGTCAATTTACTAATCAATACCCTCTCTTTATACCCTAGGACTAGACTAGACTGCACAGACCACATTTTTTTCAATAACTAGCCTAGACACCTGGGAATCCCTCTAAACAGTTGTTAAAAAAAAAACAAACTCCTTCACAAAATTCATAATTACAAGACACATGGTAAAAGAGACGACTGAGGAGCCCATCCGAGTTTCCCAACTGTCTAGATTGCTGTCTAATTAAGTAATTCCTTGGAGATACATGGTAAATAAATGAAAGCTGAGGGAATCAAACCCTGGACTACAGGAAGCAGCATTCTAGCAGCTTATAGATTTAATACTCTGTGCTATTTGCTAGAAAATTCTTATGTAAAGACAGCACTTGCAAGTGCTTTCAAAGCAATGCCATAATATAACACTTTCAGGTTAAAATCATTTCCACCTCTTTGCCTGAACGGAGTTATATCCCTTTGAATTTTACACCCCAGTGAATTCATCTAAATCACCTCATCCAATTTCCATAACATTTCCTCTTCTACTGTTGTCCGTCTTCTTCTTCCTCCCCTACTGTTTCTTACTTGTCTCATAATCAGATTTATTCTTTCCCATACCATCTTGCTTGTTTCATAAGTTCATCAAACCTCTTTTTAACAACTATCCACTATTTATAACAGCCATAAATACTTTAAATAACAACTACATATTTTACCAACTCTCATCTATAAACTTTCTGTTTCATAATAATATGTTTCTGCATACAAATGTATTTAAACTGACCTGTGTACAATACTTACACACTTTGTAAATAAGACACAGCTGTTTGGATGTGGACAACACTGACATATATGTATATTTAAATGTTTGCAATTAATGTATCACTCAGTTTGATTGCACCTTGTCCTGACTGAGTCTGAAAATAGTCCTGCTGGATCAGCAGTCTACCATTATAAAAAATACAAATAAAATAAATATGCTGTGATGTTTAATTTGCCTAAATAGTGTAGCTATGGGACTGCACATTTTGTTTGTCTGGTTCTCAGAGCAATTGTAACTTGCTGTAAGGGGACAGCTGGTACTCTGACAATGTGGCAATTTCTCCTTGCAGGGGTTACTTGCTGATTTGTCAGTTTGAGCTGTTTAACTGTCAAACTCTTAATACAAGAAAACTGGGCAAACCCAAAATAATGGGGGGGGGGGGGCGGCAAAGGCCCCAAAATAGGGACAGATTTTAAATATTCAAACAAAGAAAAATCCAAAACCTCTAAAGCGAATAAGGAACCAAGAACAACAAATTACATTGTTTTTATTGTTGTTTTTATGTATTGACATGCATTTAGATACTTTATATCTTTTATATCTTAATGAATTATGTCTCATATGTGTTTTTATACATATGTTTTATGGTCTTAGTACTGTGATTTTTAGGGTTCCTATTACCAGATCAAAAGACCGTAATCGCAAATACAAAAAGAGCGACATGGATTGTGTGAAAGATGGAAACGCTGGAGGTCCAAATTAGCGAAAATTTAAATGGCGAAGTGTAATGGTTGGCCCATCTGCGGTATAGCTCTGTAAGGTAAGTGTGCGATAGATAGCACTTTAGGGTTAGGATGTGGGTTAAGGTTAGTGAATAGATAGATAATGTATGTAAGATTTAGTGTAGTGTTAGAAGTAGGGATTTATTTAACTGTATGTATATTATTTATTTTTTTTGGGTGTTTGTCTGTAGGGGAAGTGTGCTGTAATTACGGACCTTAGGGTTAGGGAGGGGTTAAGGATAGTGTATAGATAGTTGTGTATGTGGGGTTTAATGTAGTGTTGGAAGTAGGGTTTTGTTAAATGTATGTGTGTGTTTTATTTATTTTTTTGGGTGTATGTCTGTAGGGGACGTGTGCAGTAGTTACGGACCTTAGGGTTAGGGAGAGGTTAAGGATAGTGCATAGTTAGTTGTGTATGTGGGGTTTAGTGTAGGGTTAGAAGTACGGTTTTGGTGCTTTATTTTAGGTTAGAAGTAGAGTTTAGTTAGTGTATGTATGTGGTTTATTTATTTTGTTTGGGTAGGTAGTATGTAGCGGGTGGTGAGGCTGGCCGACTATGACAGTTCGTTATTTTATTTTTCGCTGTTTAGTGCATTCGGGATTTTCGTGGTTCACGTTATAGGTGTCAATGTTTAGGTATTCATGTAATGTGTTTTTCGATTTGATAATATAGACTCGATTTTTTATATATTTTTGTTATAGTTGTTTGTGAATTACAACATGTTTTAATACGCTTTAACATATAGGTAAGCAGTTTAGAGTTAGTGATGATGAATGGTTTAACTTTGATGCTCTAGGTAGTAAGCCATGTCCTATTGGCTGTTCAGTATTTAAATGGTTGTATTGTAATGGAGTTTTTGTTTTATATGGTCTGAAGAAGTAGAGATTATCTGTGAAAGCACTTACCTAACTTATTTGGAATAAAAGTGTGCTGTGTGGCACCATTGCACATTTTTGTTTATTTACAGATTTTAAATATTGCTGCTAGAATAACAGGATTTGTGTTAGCATGCATTCTTCTGAAAGATATGAAGTCTGAAACTCAACTGAATGTCATTACTGAGTGACTTCAATTCTTGGTGATTTACCAGAAAAAGCACACATTTTATGAGAAACAGACCAAAAATATGAGATGAAAATATGGATATTTGAGAGGTATGGTTGGTTGGATTTTCAGAGAGTGTCATTGTTAAGCACACTGCTTATGGGACCAGTGGGTGAAGTGCTGACACACTTTGAAGACCCTTGGTTAAGTAGATAATTTCTGACAGATATGCTAGCCCCTATTTGGGGGGAGGGCTTATTCTAAGCTGACTTACAGCCAAAACCCATCTCCTTCCAGTAACACTGTGCATATAACTAGCATGGAAAAACTCTGAATCAGTACCTGCAAGGCAATAACCCTGCTAAACTAATGTCTGCACTGTGTCACTGTGTATTCAGTGTGCACAGTCTGCCTGAAAAGAGACAGTTTTGGGGCTTGAATCCTTGAACTGTGGTTTTATAGTTCAAGTCTTCTGAGGACCTATCCAAAAGAGACTTGTAAGTAATGGCTGTGGAAATTCCTTATAAGATCAAAGATGATGTAGTCGTGTACTCTTATGGTGAATATATCAAACAGTTTTCTCCCTTTTAATGTCTGCCAATCACGTGATCTCTGCCTATGATTCCATGAGTAGTAAGTGACTGGGCCAAGTCACTCTGGTTGTTTCTTTTAGCAATCCCACTGAGTTGATCTGTTTGCATACATTACATCTTACTTAAATCATAATGCTTTGTTATTATGACATTGCAGTTTGTTGTCATCAGAACAACTATGAAGCCTAATACCCTGTACTGCGCTTGAAGCTGAGTAGAAACAATACAGACAGTTGGTTATTTCAAGCACAGCAGTTAAGATTATTAATTATGTGATGTTATAAGATACAAGAATGCAGTTCTTCAGAGGAAGTCAGTGAAAAAAATCATGCACAATGTATTATATTTTATAAGATCTATGGACCACATCAGATGTTATTTCTAACTTGATGGCAGAGCATTATGCAAGTATACTTGCTAAATTAGGTATTTCCATCTTTACAGCTTCCACCTTGCCACAAAGTAATAGTTACTGATTTCTTTCTTTTTTGCCCCTCAAAAGCTATGCACTATGTGTATTCCTTTTCTCTTTTGAGAGGCATCACAGGTTTTACATATGTGAAGGATTAGATATTTTTTGTATGTGCTGAATATTTCACAATGCAGGGTCAAACGGTATTCATGGGAAAGGGAAATTCTGTTGCACAAGTTACATAACATATCAAATTGTTCTATTCCCCTTGTAAGTGGAAACTTGTTTTTTCTGTCTTTTGTGTCTGCCCATACCTCTCACCTTCTTTGCTCAATAATTATAGACAAAGTCAAAAATAAAAATAAACATCCCAAATCAGTGATTGTCTAAATATAATAGTTCATTTAAAAAGATAATAAAACAACATATTTTGCATCAGCATGCATTTCTGAACAATACAAAGCATCACACTATAATTTTTTCCATAACTGACTGTGATGCAGGGCAGCTGTAGTCTTGATTTAGTTTTAGAAAGATGAAGCTTTTCTAAACATCTGAACAGAAAAAAATTTTGAGAGAATTTTTAACTACATATGTTACTTTTTTTAGTGCAGATTATGATTAAACTATAGAGATTTGCCATAAACTATAAATATTAAAGTGCATCTGATGAAGGTGTTGTAATGCTCAGTTATTTCTTTATTTGTTTTCTTGTTTTTCTCTTTGTTTTATTTTTTTTTAATTGGAAGTTCAGAGTGTACATAGCCCATTTTTCATTGTACACCAAGGAAAAATTATTCTGATGCAAAAGAACGTTTGCATCTGGTATTTAACTTTGACAGTGCTCTCCCATAAGCCTGCAGGCAGCCAGAAATAGATTTCTTTACTTTTTGCATTTGAAATCAACACTAGACTTCCCCTGTGAAAATAGTTTGCTAAAAAAGTGGATAAATCAATCAATACATAATACCAAAGCAAAGAATTCACATTTATTAAAGTTCCCGCATAACAAAACATGTTGACTTAGTGTATTAGTGATCACCTTTCTATTTATGCCGCATGTTCTGCTGTTCTAACATTCATGCTCCTCTCTGTTTTTCTGACATAAAATGCATTAGAAAAGTGGCAAATAAGATAAACCAACCCCATAATCTGACAATCGTACTATCCCTGGCAAGGGATTGTTTTTGGGTAACCACTTAATCTGACAATCGTACTATCCCTGGCAAGGGATTGTTTTTGGGTAACCACTAACCACAGCTTTAGTGGCATCATTGATGTAGCTACACCGTTTATAGTGCTGAGCTTTATTCTGCAACATATCTTCTTTCACTTGCTTTAAGAAACATAATTTACAGAAGGCTAGAGTAGAACTGCAGCTGATATCACTATAGTTCACTTTAGAGCTCTAGAATGTATGTTTTATAGGGTGTATGTCAGAAGACTGAGTTTTCAGAAACTCAGAATTCATATGGTTGAGACGATATGATTGCATTTCTGAAAACTCAAATTTCAAAAAAACCCACAAAAAAATCTACTTTTGGTTACGTCTTTGCAAGGGGCAAGCCCCCTGCAGTGCATCCCCCACACCCCCTGGAAATCTTATATACCAACTCTGAGATTGCACTGGGGGGGGGGGTAAATTTTCCAATCCTCACTGTACCATGATCTCAATTCAATAGCTTTGGGTTTACAAAATCTTGATCGGGAGGGTGGCTTAATGGCTAAGGTGTTTGCCTTACAAACACAAGGTGCAGGGTTTGAGCCTCACAAGAGATAGTTAGCTAGGCTTAAAATGGCTCGCAAGAGCAGTTAGCTTAGTAATAAAACTATGAACCTGTATAGTTTCGAACATGTGAATTTTGAGTTTGTGAAAACTTGATCATAGGTGTATACTAGGCTATTGGCCCTGTGGCCTTTACAAGCCTAGCCCATAGGCTTACCCTGGCATTGTGCCACCCAAACTTAGTTCCCAGTGTCTCTGTCGAGTAAAGCCACTGGAGTGATCCCTGGGGTGAATTTTCATCCACTCATCAGGATTAATCTGGGCCAGTGAGGTGCTCTGCTTGGCATGTATGGGAAGTCTATTCCATACCATGGGCAGTCTCTGGGTTATAAACCTGTCCCTCCAGCATGTTCTGTTGATTGTGGTAATGAGGTTGACGTCTCTGGAGTGTGTGGTGTAGAGGGATTGGGACTTCTTTAGATGTAGCATTTCTAACAGAGCTGGGTGAACATGGCTTTGTAAGTCAAGCAGAGATCACCTCTAAGTAGGTGATATGAGACAGAGAATAGCTGGAGTGTTTTTAGACTGTCCATATAGGACAAATGTTTAAGGCCTAGGATCCTCTTTGTGAGGTACTTTTGCAGCCTCTTCAGTTGTTGCAGGTGTTTAGTGAGGTACATGCCAAATGGGGCATTGTACTCAATGATTAGTCTAATGAGGGAAGAGTAGAGGGAGACAATAACCACCTTCTTCCTGCATGCAAAACCCTTAATAACAAGATGTGCCACATAGAATAACTTTCTGACCACAGTGGCAATGTGGTGGTCAAAAGAGAGGTTGCTGTCAACCTGTGTTCCCAGATCTCTTATAATACCTTCTGTGCTCAGTGGACTATCATCGATGTGGTAATTCATGGGAACTGGGTTTTTCCCAAAGGGGATGATGACACATTTTTTGGCATTGAGTTAAGGCCATGGTTCTGAAACCAGTCGTTGGTCTCAGTGAGGCCTCTCTGTAGGATGTCAACATCACTCATCACTCGGGGAGTTAATAATAGCTCCCAACTTGCAATCGTCTGTGAACTTTGAACTCATCCGATAGGGACCTGTTTTGTATTATGTTCTTAATGTGCTGCTAATTAATTAAAGGAATTTTCAAACATTGTGATCCCACAAAAATGAGCTTCTGCAAGTATCTCACTCCTAGTAAAAGCATGTTACACTGTTCTACTAGGAATGTAACTACAGAAACCAAATAACAAATGGGCCGGAGAGCTAGATGATAGCACGTATTATATACTAAATTATTCTTCAGTGCAGTTCTGACTTTAGCAGCCATAGTGCTAAACACTCATTTATTATGGATTTTCTTTGCTCTGGGTAAAGATCTGTCTTTGTTGTTTCACCATATCCAAAATGCCAAGTCTGTACTGAGCTGCATTGTATGTTACTCCATAATATATTTTACTTAAATTTTCCTTTTGTAAACTGCTGATGTGTTATCTGACAGTGATGCATCTGGCACTAATCATGTCAGGGAAAGTCGTCCAGGTGAGTTTTAATATTTTCTGAGTCACCTCTCTCCTCTAATATCATGCCTTTTAAGCCCCCAAACATTTAACATCCCATCCTTGGCAGATGGCTATTAAGATCTGGCTGCAAGGTATAGGGCCATCATACTCACTTATATTGCTTTTAGTAATAAGACTAAGCCTCAGTCCCCAGTGCAACAGCAAAGCATAGATGGAAAGATGACAGCATATGGGTGTGTGTTCCTGCAAGAACACCTCCCATATTAATCTATTGTTCTTCATCTGCTTAACTACCTTCTGCTCTACAGATGGACTACAGCAGAGAAAGGGAGTGGTTATTGAGAGAGGTCCACCCTAGAAGTAAAATAAATAAATAAGTAAAATGTGAATTAAAGTATAAACAAATGAACCACTCCCCATCTCAATAACTCCCCACAATATACCTTTAGCCTCCACATTCATGTTATCATTGGAATAAGTGGATGTCCTAATCATGCAAAAATGATCCCCCCTAACCATGCCAGTAATTCTGGTAGTTGTGGCAATCACCATCCCTCTGAGATAACAGCATGAGTGTGAACCTCTGTAAAGAAGTGTGGTTCTTCACACTGTCAGTGTGGAATTACTGCCAGATGCATGCAGCCACAGTGGCCTTGCTCATATTCATGTATATAATAATTTGACAGCAGTTACAACATGTCCTGCTTTCCGGTGTTGACCTTTCAGTTTTTTTTCTATTCCCAGCAACTCAGACATAAGGGGGAATTCAATAAAGCCTACTTGGATTAATTTTCCATGTAGGCATAGTGGCACAGAGCTTACATGGAAGTATGGAGCCATGCAATCCAGTAAACAGAGATGAGGGGCCTGCACAAGTGTGCAAACACAGAAATGTCCATTGCATGCAAATCACCTCATAAGCAGATGAGCTGCATGCAAATGAGGGTGTTGGAGTGATCCAGCAAACAGATAGGTAGCCCTGCAGACCCCGTGTTGGTGTTTGAAGTGTACATGGAAAAATTCAGTGTACCTGAAATAAGATAGTGAACAGGGGCTGTAAAAGCCCAGTTAGAAGGACAGAAATAGCATAGCAGACACAGATATGTGCAAAACTATGCCCTGTGTGTTCAAAAAGTAATGGAAAATAATTTAAAATAATTATTTTTTTAATACTCGCATTATGTTTGCAAGGTGTGCAGCAGTGCATAAACATGCTGTTATGCAAAAAGAAAATATTTAAAAGTGTAAAAACGAAAAAATAAAATATGTGACAATAATGCATTTTAGGGCTTTGCATGCAGTATGCACAAAGGTAGATGTCTGTGGTTGCTGAGGAGGCAGGGTCTGGAATAGTGTAGTTTCCTGGCTGTGTGCACAAATCTGTATAAATGAGCTGGGGTTACATGTGTATTGGTCTCCACAGAAGAGGTAATTGACAACAAAAAGGGGTGTGTCTGTATTTCTTTAAGCACATTGGAGCTCAGCAGTGCCTGTTTGCACATCACGCGGCTGAGCTGAGCAGGAGGGTGTTCCAGTGCCTGCTAAGCTTTGTTTAACTTTGGGCCGCATGTTTTAGCTAGTTTGAGCTGTGCTGAGCATACCTGACTATGGGGGTGATGCCCATTGAATGCTGAGCACTGTTTATATCTGCAGTGTGGGTTTGTGTGCAGCAGCACAGTGCTTATCAGGGGAAGGCTGTTTAAAAAAAATTGTCTGGGAAAGCCAATCACATATAAATTACTGATGATCCCTGTACCACTTAAACTGGGCCATTAAAACACTGATAATGATGTATTTGGCAGGTGGAATGCATCATAGGTAGCCAGCCACACAGGCTGTACCTACAGCAGAGCACTAGAAAAGTTGCATATATCCTACAATCTGATTTTATCTCCATACTCTGCACCAGTCGAGTACAAACATGGGATTTTTAACTAAAGCAATCCTAGGGGCTACTGCAGCTCTGCTACATCTGTATGTACTAGATGCTGAGGTCAGTGCTGATGCTGACAATAGGCCTAGACTGAGAAGGAGAATAGTGTTCAGGCCCAGGGTAACCTTCCAGGAGCTACTTGAGCTGGAGATTCTAGAGTACTACAGAGTGGATAGGGACTTACTAGAAGAACTCACCGAGTTCTGCCACCCTCAACTCAGACCAAGAGCCAACAAAGGGGAACCCATCTCAGTGGAAATAAAGGTATGTGTAGCCCTTAGGATGCTAGCTACAGGTACTTTCCAAAGACTAACTGGGGACATGATGGAGGTCTCACAGGCATCAGCATCCAGGGTACTCCACAAGTTCCTGGATGCCGTGCTATCACATGCCAGTGAGCACATTTATTTACCCCACACCCCTGTTGAGAGGGCTAGCACTATATGACTCTTCTACCATGTAGCACACTACCCTGAGGTACTGGGTGACATAGACTGCACTCATGTACACATCAAATCACCACTCTGGGAGAAGTGTAGAGTGTATGTCAACCACAATGGGTATCCCTCCAACTGCCAGGTTGTGTGCAATGCCCCGGGCATTATCATGAATTTGTGTTCAGGCAGCCCTGGCAGTTATCATGACTACCATATCTGGTACACATCACAGCTGTACCAGATGTTTGCTGGGGGGGTGACATCCTGTACGGCCATTTACTTTGGGTGCTGGCTAGGCACTGAAATCATGGATGCTGACACCCATCAGAAATGCACACATACCTACCAAAGAATACCATAATGAGGCACATGCACAAACTAGGAACATCACAGGGCATGTGTTTGGGATGCTCAAGTCAAAGTTCTGGTGCCTAGATATATCTGGTGGAGCCCCGCAGTACCCTCCAGCCACATGTGCACAGATGTTCACAGTATGTACCATGCTAAAAAATATGATTGCACAGAAACAGCTGCAACAGGATCATCAGAGGGACGGGATATACAGCCCCCCACCAGTGCCTAGGTCCCCACAGCCACACCCACATGGGGACTCGAAGGAGGAACCCCCTGAGGCTGCCCCTGTAAGTAGATATAGGTGTGCCTAGTATGCCCTGGCCTTGGCCAAGAGACAATGCATAGCACATGCACTGACAATCTAGGGTCCTAGGGACTGACACCTTACTCCGACTCGCGTACATAGTAAAAAGGATGCCAGCCAGACCACATAACCTGTTCCTAACCCTGTATTGGCTGTGTACGGCTTACATCGGACAGAGTCAGCCCTACAACACAGGTCTCTCACCCACTGCATTTGCAAAGTAAGAGACTATCCTATACAACAAATGTACGGGGTACTAAACTATTGTAGCATATGTATGGACCTGCTGCATGTATGCAAGGGAATAGAGTGGGCTACTGGGCTACTTGCAGAGAACTAACAGCTACATGGGACAACAGATATGCTGTTCAATACTGGGTGTCCCATAATATGCATTAGGCCACATGGCTGGAAACCCCACTGCATTATGCAAGGTTAATGCCAAACAGTGGGGTCATAGGACAAATGCACAACTACCAATGCCGGAGTCCCTTGCCCCCAACACATCAGTGTTCCCATACAACAGCAGTTAACAATATGTTTGCAAGGATATATCAGCAGACCACACAATTCCAGGGTTGTCACAAAGAACCTGGCCACATGTTGTATTTTCCAAAAAATGCAGGGGTCACAGCAGGGGTCACAGTGTATGTCTGTATGCTGTTGATAGTGTGAGGAATTAAACCTCACTTTCTGGAGGCTGGTGTGGCTCTCTGGGCTAAGGACATTAGGATGGTTGATGGTGCTGATGGTTTGAAGCTGGCCACACCTACAACTTTTGTATGTGAGTTACTTGTATGGTAAGAGTCCCACAGACTGTCATAACACTGCAATCTATTACTGCAAGGAAGCTGGACAAAGCAAGAGAAAATGGGGGACAGAAGTCCAAACCTACAGATATTATACATGCTCTAAATAACCTAGAAGGTGTCAAGTTTAACAGCAGGTTGCAACAGATCAGATTAGCTGCAGTATGTAAAGAGTATCACTTAACTGTTTCAGTACTTACAATTCAGTGGACTGCATTTTATACTATATTACAGGATAAATGGCTCTTTTAATCCGGATTGGATGGTGCTTTAAGTTGTAAGCAATTAGGGTATTTAATGAATGTAATTAGTGATGAATTTCAGTCTGAAGAAGTCTCTAAGAGGTGAAGGAGATTGAAGCGCTAACTGAAGCTGTGTGTTTTTTCCAATAAAGTGTGTCGGTGAACTAACAGATACTGCTTTTTATTTTATACTATAATATTATTGGATAAACACAACTGTATGGGGAAAAGAGCAGACATATGGGGTGGAATGTTGGACATTATGCAAAAACATGTACAGTGAGAGGTATGAAGACTGTCACTCTGTGTGTGGTGTTACATCATGCACCCCATACACATCATACCTCTCAACCTCTTAGAGCATGGAATCTGGACAAAGCCATAAACAATAATGGGACAAAGGCACAATATAAGGAGAAGGATTAACTATTGGTCAGTCAAATGTGGAAAGTTGATAGAATAACACGCCTTGCATTAGCATGAATCCCCTGATGTGTATGAAGTCAGTAATTCAAATGTCTCTCATCATATCCTAACATCAATGTAAAATATTTTGCCCCTAATGTACCAAAAAAATCACAATGCTATGTAAAACGTACCAAAAATATGATGCAAAACTCTATACATTCCATTACAATCTGTACAGTTGATAGGTATGGGTCACATATTACATTCAGCTAACAGCCGGGGAATGCCTTGGACAAAATATCAGGGAGGTGCTGGACAGTGGAAACAGGTCCAGCAGCTAACTGGCTGCTGCACACCAAATCCCAGAATGAAGTACAGGAAGGTCTGGTCTGGAGTCACCTTGTAAGTACTGACAGTCACACTGGGCATGCTCCTACACTTAGCTAACTTGAGCACATGTCTGTTGCCACATCTTCCCAAAGAACTTCTTCTTCTTCTTTCGGCTTTTCCTGGTTAGGGGTTGCCACAGCAGATCATCTGTCCGCTCATGATTGGCAGTGGAGTTTTACAGTGTCATGTTGCCAGCCTGGCACCCAACCTTCCACAGAAGGCACACACACACCTGCACACACTCACACCTAGGGCCAATTTAGAGTGTCCAATCCACCTACTGCATGTCTTTGGGATGTGGGAGGAAACTGGAGCACCTGGAGGAAACCCACGCGACCACAGGGAGGACATGCAGACTCCACACAGAAGGCACCCAGCCGAGAATCAAACCACAGAACTTCTTGCTGTGAGGCGGCAATGCTAACTGCTGCACCACTGTGGCCACCCTACATCTGCCCAAAGAACTGCTATGTAGAAATATGTCTGTGCATACAGACAGCTATATATATATATATATATATATATATATATATATATATGTGGGTCTAGGACATATGTTTGACGAGCATGTGTCCGAATCACAAAACACCGAACACACATACACGAAAGTGCTTAACATCGAAAAGCGCTTCAGTGTATGTGTAGTTCAAAAAAAAAATCTACATTTCTGCAGGGGGGGGGGGGCTTCACCCTCCTGCACCCCCCTACTTTAATATTTTCACTCCGAGATCACACTACAGTGGGGAAAAGGGAGTTTTCTCTTACCCGCACTGTAGTCCGACAGGCACACATACATGGAAGCGCTTGTCGATGTTAAGCTCTTTCGTGCATGTGTGTTCGGTGTTTTGTGATTCGGACATATGCTAGTTGAGCATGTGTCCAGATCCCATATATATATATATATATATATATATATATATATATATATATATATGTATGTATGTATATATATATATATATATATATATATATATATATATATATATGTACTTGTATAGTGCAGTACTGTTATGCCATGGCAGATGTTGTGGGCCATGACATGTGCTGTATGCTGGCATGTGTCATGACTACACATCAAACTTTATGTATCTTTGTTGCATAATGTTAGACTCGCAGTAATGTTACAGAATGACAGGTTTCTCACAGACCCGTGTAGGTTTCTGTTCTAGGAGTCTGAGTGGCTAAGCTATGGAGACTTGGAGGCAATACAATGGCACAGGATGGCATGGCAGCACAACAGAAATATGACATCAGCAAGGTATGACTGTACACATGCTTGGTTACCTGAGTGCATATGTGTAGAATAGTGTGTCAGGGACAAGGAGGAAGTCAGCATAATCATGCATGCATACTCTGTGACAAAGTCTGGTACCCTTGCTATGTGTCACCTGGGTGTTCCGTACATACAAATCTAGATGGTGGTGGACAGCAGTTATGCCTATGTAGATGATGGCTATTTAGGGCTAGCAGCTAGTCACAGGGCAGTCAAATGCATGACCATTGCACATAAATAGCCCATATGTGTACTGCTGCAAGGGGATATATTTATGCACACAGAGAGTTGCCTGCTGTGAGATTAGAACCCTTACCTGTCTAGTAGTGCACAATGTAGCATGACATAGTTATCACATGCACCATGGAGCTTTTCTGATACTAGATTGTCTACCACTGCTGTTAAGGTGGATGGCATCAGTGGGTGTTGTAAGGAGGCCAATTCTGAGGAAGATGCTAGTCACACAGCCATAAAAGTCATAACCATTGCGCAGACATAGGCCAGATGGGTATGTCTGGACTGCTGTAGGGGAAATATCTACACATACACAAGGTGGCTGATGTCAGACTACAGCTCCTACTTACCTACTATTACACACTATAGCTCGCAGTACTTATTGCATGCACCACAGGTTATATATCTGTTGTATAGGTGGATGCAGCCGCAGCACTTGTGGACTACACAAAGTGGCCTTGTATTACACAGCATGTGTGGCCTGCAAAGTGAACCTGCTTGATGCTGTTATTGTATTCAGTGTCCCAGGAGTGAGCTACCTGTTCATACCTCTGCTATGTGTGTAGAGTTACCAGTATTGCCATGTCTGGCTAGTTGCAGTTTTGTAGGTGGACAATTGGCCAGTGACAATATGGTTTGTCCAAGTCCTGAGTTGCAACCATTGTGCATTACACCACCTGCTCACCGTTGTCTGTTTACAGGGTAACATTGAACAGGCACAGGGTTCTGTGGGTTAGTGGATTATGTCCTTTTGCGGCCTTGGTCTGTTACAGTCAGACAACTGTTGTGATGTGTAGGTGCAGATAACCCCAGCATTCTGCATGTAAGTGGGGACATTCATACATCCCCTCATATATATATAAATATATATATATATATATATATATATATATATATATATATATGTGTGTGTGTGTGTGTGTGTGTGTAGATATATATATATATATATATATATATATATATATATATATATATATTATATAAAGCAGGGATGTCATCTTAACTGTAGTTGTGTGAGTGTGTTATGTAACTGTGTTATGTAGATAAATGTGGAAAGTCTGCAGTCTACATAGGTATTTACCTATATATATATATATATATATATATATATATATATATATGTATATATATATATATATATATATTTCTCTCTATCTATATATATCTATATATATATATATATATATATATATATATATATATATATATATATATATACATGTGTGTGTGTGTGTGTGTGTGTGTGTGTGTGTGTGTGTGCCACATGTTGATACTTTGGGTAATAATGTGTGAGAGAGAGACAGTGAAAGACAGATACGTATAAATACATATATATATATATATATATATATATATATATATATATATATATATATATATATATATATATATATATATGGGATCCGGACACATGCTCAACTAGCATATGTCCGAATCACAAAAAACTGAACACACATACACGAAAGGACTTAACATGTCACTCTTCCTGTGTGGGACCTTGCCAGCTCTCTGGCTATAGTAAGTATCTACACTCACTGATGCCATAGTTGCCACACTGTCCTGTTCAATGTTGCCATCCTCTCACTGTCCAATGTCATTCTGTAACAGTACTGCGAGTCTAACATTATGCAACAAAGATACATAAAGTTTGATGTGTAGTCATGACACATGCCAGCATACAGCACATGTCATGGCCCACAACATCTTCCATGGCACAACAATACTGCACTATACAAGTACATCTAAGGTAATATAGTCACCCTGTGCATCAGACACATATGTGCTTGTCCCTGCATTGCTGGCAATGATGGCAGGGATGTGGCATAGGTATCATCACATGCACAGGGTGTGGTGTGGGGGTGCCAGAGGCCTAAGCTGTGTGCGTGAGTCAGGATGTTCCAGCACAGATAACATACAGTGAAAGGCTGACACTGTCTCAGCCCACTGTCTGTCCACTACATCAGTGAAATCATCCATGGCATCACCAATGTGGTGGACGCAGTCAGGAATATCAGACTGTGCTGCATCCATAATCCTGAGTATCCTTCTGGTCTTATGTTTGGAATGTGCCTGTGCCTCCAATGGATCAAAACATGCAGCAAGTGACCCATGGTGTGGCACATGTGACAGGTGGTGAATGGCCAGCCATCCTCATTTGAGCACTCCTGTCACTCTGCCTGTGTGGGACCTTGACAGCTCTCTGGCTATAGTAAGTATCTACACTCACTGATGCCATAGTTGCCACACTGTCCTGTTCAATGTTGCCATCCTCTCACTGTCCAATATCTGTGGTCTCAGGGGACTGGGTATGTGTAGGCATACTGACTGTGTATGGGGACAATGGGGGAGTAAGTGCGATGTCAACCCTTGGGCTCCTAACAGCCCCACCTGTGCCTCACTATGGCCACCATCATCATCAGTATCTGATGAGACACTAACATCAGGTTGTGAGGGGGATAGACACTAACCCCCACATTCACCTGTGAGGAGAAAGACAAAATCAGTA
This sequence comes from Protopterus annectens, assembly GCF_019279795.1. Lineage (NCBI taxonomy): Eukaryota > Metazoa > Chordata > Ceratodontiformes > Protopteridae > Protopterus > Protopterus annectens. The sequence goes on from NC_056731.1 coordinate 771,530,971, forward strand.
CATTACTACCTGCACTATTATGTATGGTAATCCACACAGACACATACAGGTGAGGAGCTACAATGGAATTACACATACCACACCTTATTTCTGATCGCATACACAACACACGAACACACAACAACATACATAGACAAGACAGGCACTTTATAACATGCTACAACAGTTACATCTGGTTAATGTTTCCAGTAAAATACACCTGTGAGGTAAGCAATATGACAGTGTATCTGATAGACCTACACCTAAAACCCAGTGCACATGTCTTGAGCATAATATGCAGTTGTAGTATCACTGCCTCATGTATGTACCATCTCCCTATTGTGTGTGAACAGGCATCTTGGAGTGATTGCCTCCTGTATAGCATGTTGCATAGTCCTTCTTAACAATAATTGCAAATGTGTTCTTGTTCCTGCAAATACACAACTGTGATTACCCATTCTATGCACTTCAGTTAACTGCTCCGAAATGGCACATACAACTATTCTGATCTGGCTAAGCATAACAGTTGTGCCTAGGGCAACATGTCAGCCCTTAAACTTTTTAGGGTCTATATGATCTTTAAAACAACAGTATCACACTTACTAGGTACAGGACCTCAAACACCTGCCACACCTGATATACCTATGAAAAGGTGAGGGAGAGGTACTGTCAGCAATACCAAATGTTGCATTGTTAGAAGGTAATATGTACATATATCCACATGTGCAACAGCTAATGTGTTACTGCCTACATTGCTGAGAGTCTGAGTATGTGTGCACAACTGTGCATTAAAACCAATCCTCCTCACCAATGCAGATAGACCTGGTGTACTGGTATGCAGAGCCTGCCACAATGACTGATACAGTAGTACACTGATGAACACAGTAAGCTTACCTGGGCACTCCTCTGATGTGGACACTGTGGCACCCACCTCCAGGATGTATGGGGTAATGGATGCCTGGGAGCTTGTGGTTGATTCCAGGTCTGCCAGGAATTCTTCTGTGTCTGAGAGTGGTTGTTCTGTTGCAGGCCCTCCACCAGTGGCAGCATAGTCCCTGGCCACAGCAGCTGCCCTTTACCATGCAGTATTGACCATATCTGTGGCCTGGTGTTGGATCTGCTTGAAGGTCCTGTCCTGTTGGCCAATTTGTTTCACAGCCATGATGAGGTCAGCCCACAGTGCTGCACATTGGTCACGAATTTGGTGACTCCTGGACAGCAGAATTTGATGATGCAGTCTGAGACCATCCAGGATAACATTATTTTCTGCATCTGGAAATGGTGGATGCCTCCTGCGATACATCGTTCCTGAAAGACAAGAGGGGAACACATCACAGGACCAGATACATGGACATCCACTACGTATATACCCTGCATAACCAAAATGGGCTGCACTATCCCTGCAGTCTATCAACACACTACATATGAGGCTATCACCAAGATAGTAGCAATATTGGTTATGTCCCTGTGTGCCATGACAGAGCATGTTTTAACACCCATCACTGCAGTCTACTGTGGTGTGTCCCCTTTGGGCAAAGTACCACTACTATGTCATACAGCCACAGTTAGACAAATAGCTGTGTGCTATTCCAACTATATGGGGACAGTCCCACAACACCAGTGTGCTGCAATGACAGCCAGCAATGCAAACCTGCTGTAGTATATCCTCCCTGTAGACATCATGCCTCTCCACTACACAGATGTTTCTGGAAAATGAATGCATGCCTCATAGATGTGGTCCTTTTGGCACACACATGTGGATGTCTCACAAATGATTGGCCAGTCATTGATGGTTGTTGTCAGAATATAGAGAGTCTGGCTGTCACATGCCAGAACCCTGAGAAAACACTTATGCTATAGTAATATCATAGTCTTACTTTGTATGGCCAATATATATATATATATATATATATATATATATATATATATATATATATATATATATATATATATATACTCTGTTGCTGAGCTTGGGCCTGTATTCCCCCACTAATTATGGCTATGACCTGAATTCCTGCTGTAAGGGTTTGACAGGTATATTAGCCATAGCTCTCAAGCAATGAGATATGAATGTCAACAAAACAGTGATCTAGCCAGAGTACATCAGGGACAGTTAGGGATACTTTCACAATGTCAGAACTATTTCTGTGTGACATTGACAGACTGACAGGAGGTGAATTACAGTACATCATTTGATATTACAGCTGTGTACACCCTTACTTACTGTCAATATGTCTAACCCATAATCCACTAGCTTTCCTACAACAGCCAACCATTGTAGGAAGGAATAACAAGGGCAGAGCTGTGATTTGATTCAAACAGGGACAGTTGAGAGGCATGCCTGTACCTGTTGGACAGTAGAGTATCACCAAAATGTCAATACCATAGATGTACTATAGGTCTACTGTTGTAATCCCTTTTCCCCATACCTCCATCCTCCCATCTGCATCCTATTATATGGGAACATGTATTACATGCCTGGTAGAGTAAAGTAATCCTATTTTGAACAGAACCTCTGCAACAGCTTGCAAAACCATTGTGTATCTGAGTAAAGCAACATACAGACCTGTTCCCCATAAGCAGTTGTTTGCCTTTTGTAGGTAATGCTCATTAACAGATAACTGCCTGTGCACCATTCTGTGGCTCAGACTTGCTAATTGCATCCAAAACAGCTGGGTTTCCCTTTAATTAACCAATGACATGGCACCACAGTGCAATATTTAAGGGCTTCATGTAGGCCTTGGCCCCTGTCTTAGCCTTTGAGATGGACATTAGTGAAGTATGGAGTCTACAACATCACAGAGGGAAGGTACAAATACTGTCCACTGTTTAGATTTATGAGGTATGGCCACAGTTTTGCATGATATGTTCGGTCATTGTTCCATGACATTGTGATTATCTGGCAGTTCAGTGGTAAACATTGTGGGGTGTGGTCAGTAAGGAGAGAGAGAGAGAGACATGTGAGTGTTAGACATTATATCTGCCAAAATATACATGCAGATGTAGTAGCTGCTATGCTATCATCTCACTATCTTTGTAGGGTCAAACTGTGAAATATGTCCCTGTCACTGCACCTTTGCCCCCCCCCCGTATGTATGGTTTTGTCTTGATCCCTTGTTCTAGGGGGTTGTGAGGTATGGTAGGTCTGTAGCAGGTAGCTTAACATACGCTGTATATGTTCCAGGCTGCAGCTACTGCTGCAGCCTAGGACACATGGGGGAGGGGTATGAACACTTTGGAGGAGAGCAAGCTGTACGTGTAACTGATGCAGCAGTGTCAGCTCTGTCATTACAGCAAAGCCAAGGTAAGGGTACCCTTTACATTCCACTTGAGGCATGTATTTATGTTACATCTGTTATGTAACCGTGTCAGTCACAGAGTATTAGGCAACATATAGTTAGGCTATACAAATATGTGCAATGTGTCCCTACCTACAAGCTTTTGACTTGCAAACATAGGTAGCAGTTAATTCAGTAGCAGCAACCTCAGTGGGTTAAAATTGCACGACTCAGTCATTACAACAATGCAATTGAAGCGTGACACACTGGATTCAAACCCAGGACTATGGGTGGCAAAATGTACTATATACAAGGCATTTAACAGACTGAGCTATTGAGTGAGCTCTGCAGTAGGTGTATTTACAAGCTATATGTGCATACATACAGTCTGTGACACATGTTCTCTACATCCATCACTATGTGCATGGTTTTCAAAGGCAGTTGTTCTGCATCAGGCTCCCAGTTGTACAAATGTACTTTGCCAATGCTGCACTAGCAGATGTGTTTAAAGATGTTGCTGAAAAAAAGGTACATTTACCTGCTATCCCAGGCCTCACACACATCCAGTATTATTTATTTGGCTGTGTACTGGTGTACTTTTTGCATCAGAGTCCCAGAGACAGTTCCATTTTTCCCATTAGATGCACTTACAGTCTATCAGTGGCAATCAGTATACTTTTCTGGAAATGCCCACTTTAGTTAAAAGTTGAGTGGCGTAATGGGATAATGCACTATGCTGTCATTGATAGAGCCTGGGCTTGAGACTTGGCAGGGGTGATTACTTTGTGCATGACATCATTAAGGCACTTTTAAGTGGGTTTGTACCTCCTAGCTCTATGCAAACCAGTGCTAAAAATTTAAAAGAAAAAGGGAGTGATAGAACAGTGGTGAAATGGGGGCAATCAGGGGGAAAACATACTGAAAGGCAGGTAGGGATGTGCAGGATTGGTGTAGGGAAGAACCATAGCTTTACATTTTTTGTACAATAATAGCTGTATAGTTTGACAGATTTTATGGATGAATTTGGACTGTCAAATCTCAGAGAGAGGGGTGAGGACAACATAAATGTTTTGTCAAGCCAATTGGACCAAATTAGTTGTGTCCAGTGAACACGTGTGAGAAATAGAGAGCTAAGTATGGGGCGATAGTTTTTTTGCAGGACAGGTGCCCTTTTTTTTTAAGCAGAGAGTGGAATACTGGGGAAGGGATATAGGTATGTGTGGGGAGGTATGTTGCGTAGGAAAGGATTCAACTACAGACAGACAAGACAGTAGTTAGGACAGTGTGTGGCACATGAGGGGGTAAACACTTTGGATGGGGAGGGTGTTGTGGAATCTGAGAAGCATGTCCCTCCAGATGGCAGCAGAATGACTGAGCTCCACACCCATGGGCAGTCAACACTGTTCCTTTACTGCTCCAAATGTGGCTGTGCAGGTGGCTGGGTGCCACGACCAGCAGGCTCCACAAGGTTGTCAAGTCTGCCCTCAGTTTGGCACAGGCATTGTTCATAGGTCCTTTGAACTATCCTGTACACCATGGCTGGTAGTTGATTCTGGGTGACTGGCACCCCTCTGACACATCCCCCTAAGGTAGTTCCACCTAAAGGTGGTGCAGGGCTAGTGGAGGGGACACCACTGGTCTGGGTCCCAGATGTGTTGCTACCCTGTGCCACAGCAGACTGACGTAGGGTAGTTGGATCAGCAGTAACCAGCCTACCCTGTCGTGCTGTGGTGATAGAGGTATAGCAATGTATATAGGTTAGTTATGAACAACACAATTTGCTAGTAATGACAGCATGCCAGAACATTTGCAATAACCCAATCACATTTTAATGCATATCATAGGGAACACAAAAATAAATAACATAACAGTCAGTATATTAATAGCATGCCAGTAACAGTTATGGCGTAAGTCCAGCAGCATAGGTATTTAACAAGATATGTTAAAATGCAACCATTGTAATACATAACAATAGTAAAACACATGCCCCAAAATAAAGTTTAATGTAACAGCGGATGTTAATAGTAAATCATAACCAATGGATAACAATAATAAATAGATGAAGATAAGGGATGGGGAGAGAGAAATAAACAGTCCATTAATACCACTATAGACTATTTAATGGGGAACAGTACTGCTAGCTACTCTACAGGTCTGTCCATTCTTTATGTTTACAAGTGGACTATAGCTGCTGTAGCATGCACATACCTCACAAGCTATCCACAAGGGGCAGTATGGGCCAAACCATAACAACTGTAGGTAGTAAACTACACAGAACACTTGCACATCAGATGGACCTATATAACTACCAAGGTGTACTGTGGGCTAATGTAGTGATGCATTCCTGGTTAGATACTCATGTCAATGGTAAATGTGTTCCAGAGGGACTACACACTATTAGTTACATTCCATGACAGCATAACACTTGAGAGACATGTATGTGTGCAGTACAAAAAATATACTATCATGCCTTGCTTGACAGGCATGGGGATAGAACCCAATAGCAATGACTGCAGATGACATCTGCTTCGAATGTATTACTTGACTGCAGTAACCTTTAACAGACATTCCAGGCATACAGCCATACCAGTGATTACATATTTAATTTATTTTATTTTATTTTATTAGTATTTTATCTATTTCCTTTATTTTATGCTGTATATTCACATACTTGGTAATGATTTTAACAGTCTGTAACATCTAAGCACAGAATTATTTACCCAGACTACGGTCTAAATCACCCATTTTCCTGTAGTTCCTGTGGAGAGAAAATCTGTAATCATTTTGTTACTGCTACTGTAATATATATAGTGTTATAGAGCACTGGATTCGAACCCTGGTCTGTGTGTGGCAAAATGCACTTCAGACAGAGCATTTAACAAGCTGAGCTACTCAGTCACTACATTCTTAGTTGCTGACTGATATTTGCCTAAAGCTCACCTGGAACCAATATATGACCTGGTATTAGTAGTACACTTTTATAGTAGACTGCAGTGACAGCTGAACACACAGGCATAAAATTCAAGCATGACAGAGTTAATAGGTAACCTATACATTACTACATAGAATGCAGGTGTACACAATATATTGCTAGTGAGTTGAAATATTTATGAAGTCTACAAACCATATCAGATTATTGGGTTGGCTAACTCACTCATATATAGTTCCAGACAGTATATTTGCAGTCTACAGCTATTATACTGTTATACTTGTCTGCAGTACCATACCTCAGAACCCGAATGCATATAGCTGAAATGCAGTGGTTAAAACAGGGCAAGCATTTGGTGTTATTGTTATTGCTTCATGTGTTATTGCAGACCAGGTGTCATAATTAATTTCTTGTAAAACAGCTCTGAATCTACACTTACTGCACAACGCTCTTTATTAGATAAAGCTTGAGGCAGCAACTGGTATTGTTTTGTGTTTTTATTGCAGAACAGCTGTCATAATCAATTTCATGGAAAACAGCCCTAATTCCACACATATTGCACAACACAGTTTTATTAGAGGTACCTTCATGCAGTTACTGTTATAGTTTCAGATTTCTATTGACAGCAGTTGCTGTAATGCAGGTGTTGCAATACAGCTATAACTCCATAGTTATTATTGTAGAAATGTTATTGCATTTACTTTAGCAAAGTTAATACTTTATGCATCCCTGTTTATTGCATCACTGTTGGCAGTAGTCACTTATTGAAGTACAGGTCTACGTCTGCATTCATTGCAATGCAATCTTTACTGTATATACCTAATGGTAGGTAATGCTTTACTTGTTCTTGCTTATCTGACTATAGATTGCAAAATACAACTGTACTGAACACACTCATGGTGCAACCTGGCCAAGTGCCTGGCATGCACCTCGATGCTGTAAGCCCTCTCATTTGCAACTGTTGGGAGAGCAGGACACCATTATGCATACCAGTTTAGCAGACATTGAAGATTAGATATTGGTGAAGCACAGGTAATGGTACTTACATATATGTGGGACATTCCCACCCCAGAATTCTTGGACCCAAGTGTCCAAGTGAGCCCCCTTCCTTCTTCCAGGTCATAATGGTGGTGACAACACTGCTTACCTGTGCTGGGGATACCAGTTGCACTGGTGAGGTCCTTTGCCAGCTGGTCCCAGGTTTCCACCTTGCACTTTGAGCACTGGTAACCTCCCTGCATCAGCCGGCCCTCATAGTTTTTTACAAGGATTCCAACCATGAACATAGACTCCTGAATGCCTCAATGCTGTGCCCAAAAGTGCGAACTCTCTCCAATGCATGCTATAGTGTATTCCTCAGAGAAAGCACTCCAATAGATTATGTTGTATTCCTACCTGTTGAGCTTTGCTTTGGCCTTACACGCCATTTGGCAATTTTTAAAAATGTGACATGTCACTTACAATGCAATCCAGCTCAGCTGAGATGAGCAGTGCTTAAACTGGCAATGCTTAGCAGTGCACAAACCAGCTAAGCACAGCCAAACAATGCTAAGCCCTGCTAAGCAGTGCATAAACAGAGATTGTTTAAGCAGTGTTTAGCAGGTCTTAGCTGAGCTTAGCTGAGTGGTTCAGATCAGGATTGAAAAATAATAACAATAACGTGTCTTTCCCTTTCATATATTCAAATGCTGGAACTACTGTGCATAAGGCCATAACTCTAACCACTTGGCTACGTGGATATGTAGAATGGTGCTATACTTTTACATATACCTCTGAGCTAACTTTAAGCACTGCTAAGGAGCATGCTGTTCAAACCCACTAAGCTACACTTAAACTTGACCTTTGAATCACAGATTAAATGCAACCAGTTTCTATATTTAGATGTCTAGCATGTGTCAATTGCTGTGCTCCACGACGCAATGTGCAAACCTGAAAAAAAATTAAATACATTGATATATTGCAGTTGGACAGTGCAGGTGGTGTGTTACTCATTTGCAGACACAGTTAGTCAGACATTCCTTACACTGATTCAATAACTGTGTTCCATGACTCTCCTAAAGCAATGCACCATCATTAATAGGCATGGTGCACTACAGAGGGGGAACATGTACACAGATACAGTATCTTCCATGTAGGCTCTACACTATGCCTACATGGATTTTATTAAATCTGGGGGATAGTCTTTTATGTGCTGCAAAGTGAGTTTATTAGTAAGTATTAACTTCTACCAGTGGTGTGAATAAAACTAGACCCATGAGGAAATGCTAATTTTCGTTAACTTTCAGCTGTGCCCAGGATATATTGCCTTTCATCAGGAATTTCTCAGTAACTGAAGTTATGTTTAGTCTTCAGATTTATTGTAGACATTCAACTTATATGCATTAAGCACAATTTATGGGATTATTTCACACTCAAATACATATGAATCTATTTAAGAAGAGCTTAATGGAAACCTGACCTGGATTCTCTCTCAAACACTTCCTGAATCCTAGATAATGTTTGGTGCAAGTTCTGCATTAATATTTCTGTACATATACATATTACTTTGATTGTCATTATTCTGTGGACCCATATAGTTAAAGATTAAATTTAATTCCAATTGTCCTATGACTATCAGCTATTGCAGTCTAATCACCTATGATGAATGCAATATCAATTTTGGTGTTATAGCCAGAAAATGGGGGCAGATCTTCATAACATTGGTTGACTTCCTCCTTTTTAGCATCTGTATATGGAGCATAAAGTTGCATCACTGTAGGGTTGAATCGCTTTCCCTGTAGTCTGATATCAAGTAATCATTTTTTGTGTGCTGCATATAAGCACTGATATCAATATCCTTTTATTAAATGAGGCCTACTCTGTCTTTCCTGTAAGATTTATCTTTGCAGTACAATATCTTATGATTGGCTGATATAAAAATGACCTGTTGCAGTCCATTTTAGTTCTCTAATTCTTGATATGTTGATGTTTATTCATGTCAGTCTATCCTTATCTGCACCAAGTGTACTTTGATTCAAACATCTTACTTTCCAATGGTGTATAGTTCTTTGAAGTATCAGGCTTTCCTTTCATCTCTGAGCATCTCAGAAGATAAACATCCTTTAGACATCAATCCTTCCATGTTACAATATCTCCAAGTGCTTCCACTGATCCTGTGTTCTTCCCAAAATACTATGATGGTCACCTTCATACCTGATGTTCTCATATTTCTGTGTCATTGTACATGTTTGTGTTTACTTTTGACCATAGCGGTTTCTCAGCAGAAATACTGGAGTGGATTGCAATTAGCTTCTCCAGTGGTACAAGCTGTGTAATATTCTGTATGAATACGTAGTGGAGGTGAAGAACAGATTTCAAGGATTAGACCTGGTGAATAGAGTGCCTGTGAAACCATGAACAGAAATTCATAATATTGTCCAAGTGGTGGCAACAAAGTATATTTCAAATATAAAGAATTTTAAAAAGGTGAAATGGTTCCTAGGAAGGCATTAGAAGTGACAGTGGAAAGAATGAGAGCAAAGGGGAAAGGTGATAGGGAAAACATGTAAAACTGAAAATCAGAGCTCCAGAAAGCAGCAATAAGAAGTATTTAAATGAGCAGCGCTATGACATGGCTGAAGAAGATCACTGAAAAGGAAAGATTAGACATCTTTTTCAAGTGGGCTGGATATAGTAAATGGCATTTCTTTGTTTTTTTTCCCTTTCAAATATTTTTATAGGATTCCAAGAAGAGGGAAACATTGTCAACAATCAAAATCAAACTACATACATTAGTGCAAATTGTATAATATCAAATCAAAATATTCACATCATTATTTATATTAGAAAACTATACACTGTTTCTAAATATTATTATTATTATTATCAGCCTGCATTTATCCATATTTTATAATAATGAATTCAACTTTTTCCAGTTTTTATAATTAGGTATATTTTTTCTACTTCTTAGTTTAATAACGCTTATCTCTTTATGACATATTTCAGAAGCTAATTCACAAAATTCTTGAAATGATAGAGGTATTGTTCTTCCAGTTTACTAGTTATTGCCAAAAGTCCCTGTATCAAAGGGTACTATGATTTAGTAATAAACACTGAAATTGGGGCATTAATCAGTATAAGTGAGCTATTCAGTATATTCAACAACAGAACTAAAATCCACTAAAAAAAGATCCGAATATCTTCCCAAGATGTATATAATTTATTGCAGGTACAGAAAATGTAAGTTGCCAGTTTGAGAGAGGTGGCTTCTTGATTTGTTATTTGGAGCTTAGTTAAGTGGCAAAGTCTGACCTTACATAATGCTAATTTCTGTAATCAAGTGTGGCATTCAATTACTATTTCAGTTATGCTTTGAAAAGATTATTACAGAGGTTATGTACCCAAGGATTTTATCTATAAAACCTGAGATTGGCGGAACTGCAGCAAGATGAATAATGCTAATTTGAGTGGCAACCACTAATCCACAAATCTCTTTTTACTACTCTTTTGGAAACAAGTGAGTCTGTACTACCCAAAAGAGGGAAATAAACTGAATGCATTTGAAGATTGTGTTAAATATGAATCAGTCAGCTACAGTTATGGTGCGCGAAGCCACCCACATCTCCTTTACATAAAGGCTTCATTACCTGCATAGTCTCACTTTATATAGTCAGCTATGAGATTACTGCACATTGTGGGGAGGAGGTACACTCCCCACATAGGACCTTTATACAATCATAGATACCCAAACGGACTAACAGTCACACACACACACACACACACACACACACACACACACACACACACACACACACACACACACACACACACACACACACACTGCACAATGAAAATAGATTTAAAATTAAAAACATAAGTTGAGGTTAACTCACTGAAAACAGCAGTAATGTAAGTGTGGTGGTGCACATCTATAGCAACATAGGCTGTCATTAAACGTGGGTGAAGACTCACAGAGAAATTTAGGACAAAGTGAGGATTGGCTGATAAAGTGAATTATGACATATGTAATTGTTTCCTGTTCATATATGATTTGTCATATGTATTATATTATATTTCTATCATTATTCCCATGACTGGATTGTAGCTGAAAAAGAGCCTGCTTTGCTCGAGGTATTTGGAATTCTATACCGTTTTTACACTGTCAGCCAGATTACTCATCCTTCCAATACCAAGGAGACTGCATGTTTCTAGACAGCATACCCATTTTTCACAAGTGTCCTTCAAAGCCTCCCTCCTATTACACAGTCTTAAATTCTATTCCTTCACAAAAACCTTCCTTCATAAAGTCACAACACAGCTCCTGTAATGCATTTTCTTCTTCACAGTCCTACTGTCCCTTCACAAACTTGGTAACTAATATCCATAGCCAGTCCTACAAAATGTAAGTACATTTTAAGACTACATTCTTATAAAGCTGTTATTGCATTATCATTACAATAGCTGCCATCAAAATACTGCTACTACAGTAAAGTAACATTATTCAATACAAGATTAAAACTAGAATGAACTATATTCTATATAACAGGTTTTAATGTGTTATTGACTTAACATTTTTATTACCACAATTAACTCCCCTGTTATTTGCTGTACGGTTTGCTGTATTTTTATTTTATAGCAACTTTAGATTCATGGAACACATTTTCATAAATCCATTTACTTGTTATTATGATTAACATCTTAATAACAAAATATAAAGCGATTTAAATGTCTTTATTTTAAGATTACTATGGCTATTTATGTTCATTATTAACCACTGATTTTATTTACTTCTTACTTTGCAGATATTTACTGCAACTAAATAGTGTAACCTCTTCTAACTCAGATTCATTTAATTTCCCATTGAAAAATGCCATTAAATATATCCTACAACACATCCACTTCTAGCACATCCTAATACAGAATTAGTAATTCTCTGCAAAGGCATGTCCTACTGTGATGTACTATGTGTGGGTGTTATGTGTGTGCTTGTTTGCTTGTACTATTTTAACATTTATGGGGGGGTTAGATATATTTAGATAAAGATTAGGTGGATTTGTTAGATATAATTATATTTCCTCATGGCTAGCCATCAACACATACAGACAGTGCTACAAATATTGCATTATCCAGGGGAGGGGTGACATACTGACATGTGATATTTCATAAGTGATATATCTATTGTTTCTTACCACATTTTGCTGGCATTAGTGAATCTGTTTTCCTCCTAGTACTACCTCCTGATCTCATGTGCTGTGTTCCCTATCACTTGCATTTGATGCCATATATGTATATGACACACCCTTCCACATCACAATATGCTCATCCATTGTCTGTGTACTTTAACAGAATCTGCCTGTGCTTACTCTACCCTGTTGTCTACTTTATCTTTCCATTAATGTTTGTACTTCCCTTCTTCACTTTCCTCATAACATCTCATCACTAACCTACACATTTGTTTATATCCCTGTTAAACACCTGCCTCTTATTTCTTCTTATTTCTTTTAATGCTATAGTTTGTCTTTCTGTCAAACAAAAAGCATTCCTTCCTACTATCACAGATGCTTGCTTTTCTTCCATGAATTCAGCCATGCATGTGTCTTTTGTTTTGAATTTGCTCTCAACTTTCACACTGTCTTGCATTTACTATTCACACCTGCTAACACAGCAACTTATTAAACAAACCACCTTGGCATATTGTGACAAGCATGCACACCCACGATGTATTCTGTAATATACCATTGTTTAAATAATTATATACTATATGCTTACTATGTACAGTGTAGTATTCCACTGGTTACACTCTAGCATACTATATATCCACAATGCACACTATAGTATACACCGTTTGCACTATTACATATTGTATACCCAATATGTACAATGTAATATACCACTGTATACACTATTATGTATTGTATACCCACAATGTGCACTGTGGCATACCACTGTTTACACTATTATGTATTGTATATCCACAATGTGTACTGTGGTATACCACTGTTTATATCATTATGTACTACATACCCACTATGTACAGTGTAGTATACTACTTTTACATCTTGTATACCCAAAATGTACACTGCAGTATATACTATGTGCACTATTACATACTGTATACCCACAACGCACACTGTAATATATCACTATTTACACTATCATGTACTATATACCTACAACCTGCACTGTAGTATATCACTGTATACACTACTATGTAGTTTATACCCACTAAGTACAATGTAATATAACACAGTATAGATTAGTATGTACTGTATATCCAAAATGTACACTGTACTATACACTGTTTAAACTATTACATACTGTATAACCCTAATTTACACTGCAGTATACACGGTTTGCAGTATTGCATACTGTATACCTACAATGTACACTATAGAATGCCACTGTTTACATTATTATGTACTGTATACCCACAATGTACACTGTATACACTAGTATGTATGGTATACCCACAGCGTACTTTGTAATATGCCACTGTATACACTGTTATGTACTGTATACTAACAATGAACACTGCAGTATATCATTGTGTACACTATTATGTATGGTATACCCACAATGTACACTGTAGTATATCAGTGTATACACTATTACATACTGTATTCCTACAATGTAAAGTGCAGTATATCACTGTATACAGTTTTATGTACTGTATAGCAAGTACAGGCGTCTATTCTGCAGTGTGTGTTGCTGTATTACACTGATTGCCTTATATTTCATTCTGTATTGTACATTTTTGAGAAAATGTTTGTTGTCTCATGTTGGGAATTTTGGCTTTGTCTGTTGTGATTGCCATCTCACTGCTGTTCTATTTGATATTAAAGGATTACAGCTGCTTAATCCCAACACATAGCATTTAGTTTCCAGTGCACACTTGTTCAGTCACTCTACTCACCATGTTCATAACCTTAACCTGCAATGCATCACATTGTCTGCATTCTGCAGCAAAATGGTCCCATTTGGCATGAGCAGCTGTGTAGAAAATTTTTACAAGTGGATGTCTGAGGTTTTGTCCTTTAGTATGAGTTAAAAAACAAAGTGAAAAATACACCGTACGAGTGCCATGAGAAAAACAACAAAAAACATAGACACTGAAAAAACAAGGTAACCTATGTATATCAGTTAAGCACTTTCATTCTTTATTAACTAGAACTTCATCAGAACAACACTCTCCACAAACTTTTTAAATACCTTCCAAACCTGTCACATGACAAATCAGCTGATCATTTCATACATTTGATAAACATGTATCTAAAAGTTAATGAATATTCAATACTGATTTAAAAATTGTAATAAAACCTTCAAGAATATATGATCCATCTATATATATTTACAGTCTTCTTGATTTTAATAATCATTTAATGTTAATCCTTTTGTTTAATCCTGGAACATTGTCTGCTGCTAAAAATAGGTGTCATCTTACTTGCTTTACTTCTGACTTATTAAAATCCCCAGTTAGTGTGTCTTCAGTAAGTTGATCTAAAATAAAAAATAAAAAAATAAAATTTTCTGTAATCTTTACATATTAATGTAAGCTTAGGAAGAACATTTTAATATCTTTATTTCTAATAGCTGATTGAGGTTCATACATCCTCTGTGCGAAAACAGTCTTACCTATGTAGAGAGCTTTGCAGGCATCACATGTCACTAAATAAACTAAACCTAAAGAAACTTATTTTCACGTGCTCTGAATGTAGCATGTAGAGCTTGTGCTGTTGAGATTGAACTGTTGTGATCCAAGAAACTGCCAGTTGATTTCTCATAGTAAATCCTACATGCATCTAAATGTATTTCATATTATAACTCTCAGGGTACAGGTTTCTACCATTTCAGGTTGGTTATTCATGTACATTTTATTTATTTGTTTACTTTTTGCCCCAAATGAGTTATGAAAAATGGTGAAGAAGTAGATCATTGTGGCTATGCACAGTACAGCAGTCAGATGCAAGACACAAAGCAACTTCTCTCCTCCAAACAACATGGATTCTGGCCTGGACAAAGTGCTATGATAGCACTTTGGTCCCTAACTGATGACATGCTGCTAAACTCTGACAATTGCCTCCTTAATGGTATCCTCTTTATAGATTTGACAAAGGCACTTGGCATCATTAACCACTATCTTCTTCAACCCAAACTAATTGAAATTTGTATCAGTCCAGACACAGCTCCCTGTTTTAAAGCATCATCACTGACAGACACTTCAGAGTTAAAATAGGATCCTCCCAAATAAGAATCTGCACCAATTACCAAAGGTGTACCACAAGGATCCAGTCTTGCCCACCTCCTCTTCTCCATATTCGTTAACAAACTTCCTTGTTACCTCCTCCATCTCCCACTTATCCTCAATGTTGATGACATGATCATTTACTGATCAGGTCACTCTCACACCAATGTTCAATGCCAACTCCATTCAGACTTACTTGAGCTCCACCAATAGCTCATGAACAATAAACTACTCCTCAACCTTGCCAAGACCAAGACTATGCTTTTTGGAACTCCACAGAAAATTCATCAAGCACCTGACTCTTTAACTATCTTTGATTTACACAACCATGACACAGAGACAACCTCCACCTTCAAATACCTAGGACTATGACTTGATCAGTCAATGAACTTCCATTTCTGTATAGAGAAGGTGGGTATTAAAATAAACTCCCTCCTATTTTGTGCCAAAAAAATCTCCCCTTTTCTATCACAACTAGCTGGAGGAGCCATTGGCAATGGAGCTCTCCTTTTTCAACTTTAATATGGGCTCCCAATTTTTGCTTCTGCCACCAAGAAATGCATTGCTACACTCCAGACTACCTTTAACAGCATCTGCTGATTCAGTACAAACTCATTTCTCTGTGAACATCACAGTATCACCCTAGAAAAAGCATGTCTCCCCATAAAACAAAGATCTAACCTACTTTTAGGATCCTAACACATATAAACTACTCCAGCTCCACACATTTACAGCTAGACTTCACAAAAAACTCCTCATACAACCTGAGACACTACTCACAATCCACACCAGCTCTCATTACCCCTAGAACAAAACTCTAAAGTACTGCACATGCTTTGTCCTCTTAAGCACCTACTCTTTGGCAAGCTCTCCCCATTGACAATAAGGAGATCAACACTTATTCCAATTTCAAAATGCAGCTCAAAAAGAACTTCTACATCCAAGCAAATGTTCCTGCTTCAACACAGGACATATCACCTAACATTTCCCCTTTCTAAATCTCATATATCCTTTCTCAAGATTCACTGAAGATTGACCCACTTTAGAAACTAATAAATATGTTGTACATTATCCTATGCTTTATTGTAGGCTGCACTGTGCTTGTTCAGTGAAATGTATATATACAATTTTTTCAATGTAATTAGTCTGAACTATTCTGCAGTTGCTGACATTTCTGTATTTTTTTTATGAAATGTTTTGTATTTCACATGGCTGAGGATGAAATCGACCAATATTCATCAGTGGACTACCTACTAAATAAATATTAAGAAACAAATTTAAACCAAGTTTCAGTGATTATACACATATCGATGCCTTTCAAATGCAGGAGTACCTTAGGGTCAAGGAAACTGCTGTTTAGACTTCTGGCATTGAGCAGAGCCACCTTAATTTGATCATTCGTTGACAGTGATACATCTGCTATGCTAGACTGTTCAATAAGTGAACTTTGTCTAAAAGAAGGCACTGTGGGAACAGGAAAGGCTTTAGTGAGTATACACAAGCCTTTGAATAAAAGGTACGGACCATCTTTTGCAAAGGAAGTAGGACTGCCAAGCATCCATGCTGACACATATCGATTCCCTCTAGAATTACAGCATTCTTTTAGCCTATTGTTGAAGCCAGTCTTCTTTTCTTTGTATCTTGGCATCACTCATGAAGGAAGGAGGGAGGATTCCACTCAGTATCATGATCTTGCATGCATTTGTGACATGCATAGAGAAAGTGCAGATGTGTAAGATCTTACCATAACAATAGATGTCCTTGCCTTCTCCGCTGCAGTATTCATAACTTATGGGATTCCCTGCTATGGAAGCCCATCATCCGGCCAGTCTACCAAAGCCTACCATTACTTTAAGGTACATTGAATGTCACCTAAATGCTCCTCGTGTTGCATAGGGCACAACGGTGATGTTCAGGCTTACCATTCTCAGATCTGATTGCCCCAGTAAGAACAGCAGTTCAAGGAAAACCAAAGAGAACCTGCACATCCAGGAAGAAAAAAAGACTAGGGGGATGGAGGGAGGGGGTGAATATCACAGCAATGAAGGCAAGGCCATCTACCACTTATTTATTTTATTTTATTATTTATTTTACATTTGTTTACCGGGAAAGTCCGACTGGACACAGATCCATCTTCAGCGGAGGTCCGGGGAGAAAAGCCCCATATAATATATATTAAAGAGACACACATTTTGTAATATAACAGAATGCGCACTGGGAGAAAGTTAAAAATACAATATATTTCAACAGTCACACATTTCCTACTATAGCAGTTTCTCATTAACACACAGCAATAATTTCCAGTAGAACATACAGGAAGAAGCAAGATATTCAGCAGAATATATAGGAAGAGTTTAGTAGAACAAGATTAGCAGCATTCTAGGCAGGGGCCTAGATCTAGGATATACTGTATATAGGGTGGTGGTGATCTAACTTTTATTTGTTAGGGGATCCCAGTAACAGAGAACAGTTATGGCTTAACCTGGGGGTGACATGGACAGAGCCAGCTTTTGTGTAGTGGGTTTTGAGAAGTTTTTTAAAGTGGGAGGTAGAGGTTGTGGAGGTTAAGTGGTTTGGGAGTGTATTCCAGATTCTGGCATTAGAGCAGGCAAAGAGGGATTTGCCTGCCTCATTTCTGTGTTTAATGACATGTATGTGGTTCTGATAAGTGGATCTTAAGGTTCTGGATGTGGTGTAGGGGTGAATACGTTGATGAAGGGCAGGGTTATTTTCAGGGTGGTGGTAGAGCTTGTAGGCAATTTGTGAGTTGATCGAGGAGGAGAAGTTGAGGGAACTCAAGCCAGTTCAGTTGCTTGAGGGCCAAACAGTGATGAGACCTATAATTGGCTTCGGTAGCAAACATTGCAATCTTGTTGTAGCAACATTCCATCTTGGTTAGTTCTGAGCTATGAAGGTTAGTTAGGATAGGAGAGGCATACATGAGGATGGATAGTAGATGGGTTCTTGCAATCATGGCTTTTATATTTTTAGACATAAACTGTTTGTTCCTATAAAGGAGGCCATTTTTTTGGTTGACCTTCTTGATTATTTGGGCAATATATGTTTCGTACTTCAGGTTATTATCAATTTCAACTCCTAATAGCTTTTTGTGAGTTGTTGGGGTGATTAGTGTATTATCTTTGGATTTTATGTCAAAGTTACTGTATACAGGAGGAGACCTTCCAGGACTAAAGATAATAAGTTTGGTTTTCTTTGGATTAAGAATAAGCTTGATGTTGGTGAACCATTCTTCTGCTAGGGAAAAGTTATTTTGGGTAATGTTTTTTAGTTCCATCAAGGTGGGTGCAGCGCATATAATAGTGGTGTCATCTGTGTATTGTGCTATAGAGGCCGAAGGTATGGATGTGGCTATCTGCTTAGTGAATAGTTAAAATAGCAAGGGGTCAGGGATGGACCCTTGAGGGACACCTATGGCTACTGGTAGTAGGGGGACAACTGTTTTTTCCATAGGACTGCCTGTTGCCGGTTTGATAAATAGTTAGAAAACCAGGATATGGTAGAGGAGTTGATGTTCAGGGTAGTTAGGGTTTCTAGGAGCATACTGTGGTTAACCATATTGAAGGCTTTGGATAAATCAAGGAATATAGATGATACGAATAGACCTTTGTTTCTTTGTAGATTCACAATGTTGGAAAATGAGAGCAGTGCTGTTTTGTTGCTATGGGAAGGCCTAATGCCATGCTGGGATGTAAATAGGAGGTTGTTGTTTTGGAGGTAGTGCATGATCTGTGCATGAATGACTGTCTCTAATATTTTTGATAAGGGTGATAGAATTGCTATAGGGTGGTAGTTGGTAAGCTCAAGTGATTGACCTCCTTTGAGCAAAGGTATAATATGTGCTATTTTTCAGGAGTGGGGTACTTTGCATTCAGTTATTGACCTGTTTATGAGGATGGACATAGGATAAGCTATAGCCTCTGCTGTAATCTGTCAAAAGTCGGCTGGAAGATTGCCTGCTGCTAATGTTGCTGGTTTAAGCTTTTTGAGGAGCTTAACTATTGTAGTAGTGGGGACTGGATTCAGGGAAAAGCTGCAGTTGTTTAATGTATTAGAGGGGGTGGGGGTTACTGCTGCTGTGGGGTTGGAAGTAGTTTTTTGGGTATTTGCTAGGGCTTGGATTGCTTCAGTGAAGTATTTATTAAACTAGGTGGGGATGTCACTGTGAGTGTTTGGTAATATAGGGGAAGAGGTAATAGTTTTACCAGGGTGAAGAAGATTGTTTAATGAGGCCCAGAATTTCTGAGGGTTGTTGGCATATTTTTCCTGCATGGATTTATAATAGTTAGTCTTGTCTAGCTTTATTCGTTTTTTGGCATTGTTGCAGAGTTCTTGGTATTTCTGTCGCTGGGCAGTAGTTTTGTGCTTTTGAATTGTGACCAGGCTTTGGTATTTCTGTCGCTGGGCAGTAGTTTTGTGCTTTTGAATTGTGACCAGGCTTTGTCTCTTTCTTTCATTAGGGACATGGTATCTTTAGATAGCCATGGGGCATGGTTGGTTTTGATTCTAGTGGTTCTGGGTGGTGCATAGCAAGCTAAGATTTTTAGGAAGGTAGACTTAAAGTACTCTACGTCTTCATCTAGTGATAGACATTTGAGGGGGACCAGTTACAGCATTGTAGTGAGTAGATTAGGTCCTGGGCTCTTAAGGTTTTTTTGTTATGTACAGTTCTGAGTATCGATTGTTTTGTTTGGTGGGCCCGGTGTCTAATTAAGTATGTAGGTTGATGGTCACTCAGACTGTCAGGGAGACAGCCTGATTGGTGGGTGAGAGTGGGGTCAGATAGTAGAATCCAGTCCAAGATGGATTGACGGTTGGAGGTTTTATCTGTTCTTGTAGGGGTGGAAATAATTTGGATGTTTATGGAGGTTAATGTAGGTAGAGGGATTGTGGCTGGTGCATTCAGCTAAGTAGATTTTCCAGTATATTGGTATTATTGCCTGGGGAATATATCCTCCTGCAATAATTATTTGTTTATTGGGGTTGAGTTTTAGTTTGGCTAAAATTAATTCTATGTCTTTGACTTCAGGGGAGTTGCATTTGAATTGTTCAATGGAGAGGTGGCTTTGGTATAGTATGGCTACACCCCCTCCTTTTTTACCTGACCTGTCTTTACATATAATATTGTAGCCAGGGTCAGTTATTGCATTATCATGATGTTCAGGTTTAAGCCATGTTTCTGTTAGTACTACTATATCAGGCTTATACAGGGCTAGTAGGGCATGGAGGTCTTGGGTTTTGTTAAGAATAGTCATATTTATGTTTAGAAAGAGGAGAGATGAGGCATGTCTTAGCTATAGAGGGTTAGGGTTTGTGGGGTTTGAATTGTTGCTGTGTTTGGGACCTGGATTTGGATGAATGTCACCGCAACATGAGAGAATTTGTTTTAGGTTTAGATAGAGTTTATTCAGTTTGTGTAGTAATTTGTCAGGTCTTCATTGTTTAGTTTTGTAGCTGTGAATATTATATAGACAAGGAGAAAGGTGTGGTGGTGGAGAGGTGACAAGATGATAGAGGAGAATGTTCAGCTTTAATCAGGTTGGTAGTGGAGTCAGTTTGCCATGGTGGTGGTGGGGTAAAGTGGAGGTGTGTTTGGTATGAGGAGAGCATAGATAGGAGGAAGAGAGAGGAGAGGGAAAATGTGAGACATAGTGGTTGTAGCCTGGTGGAGTACATGCATGAGGGCATTTTATATTGTTGTGGGTATGAGTGCCGGTAATGGTGGTTAGGGAAGGCATTGTGTTAGGTGTAGTTTAGTATGTCAGAGTGGGGATGTTAGGTTTGATTTGATTGGGTAATTGAGTTGCAGGAGTGGTTTTGGAATGGGGGTAGGGTAGGGGGGCAAAGTGAGCAGAGCAAACGGAGAGGGGCTACACTGTCCAAGAGGAGCAGGTAAGAAAAAACAATCAGAGAGAGTGCTTAGAGAAGTTGGAGAGGGACAGCTGTAGTTAAAAATACGCTGCATAGGTTTTAAGCTCAGGGAGTGTGAAATGATTGCTTTTGTCACTTTCAAGCTGCTTGCAGATTTGTATTCTAAACCTAGTAGTATAAGGTGTGACTTAAAGTAAAAGAGCCAGAAGGTCTGGTATCACTGGGCTTGTAATGGGGTTGACTCAGGTACAAAGGGGCAACTATGCTGATAGTAACTTTGCTATGATTTGAGCCCTAGTCTATGAAGGAAGGACAGAGTGACCTCAAAGTATGGAGATGAGCCAGGGAGGTGGGAGTGGAGGATTAGAGGAGTAGGTTGGGGAGAAAGAGCAGAGGGTTATGCAGTAGGAAGACTAAGTGTGCCCAGAGTGAAAGGAAGGTAGAGTAAGTGGAGAATCAGCAAGCAGGTGAAGGTGTGGGCTGCAGTGGAGGGTAAGGAGAAGAAATAGGCAAATAGGGGGGAATATACAGGCAATGGAGCTTGCAGAGTTGGAGCTAGTTTGATAGGCAGGTAGCAAAGTTAGGCTGGTCACTTGAGATGGTGAGGGGAGCACCGCAATGGGTTGTAGCTGACCAGGAGCCTCTTCAATAGCAGACAGAAATATGACTAAAAGACTGGGTTCAAAAACAACATTTGAATTCACACATACACTGTTCTTAAGGGTAACTGTTGCTGGGGAGGTATCCACTGATCAGCAGAGTTCAGAGAGGGAGTGTGTGGATTTCCTGGATTGGTATATGGTTTTGCATCTATGAGGCAAGACCTGGTACCTGTGAAATAAAGGAAGAAATACTGGTTGAGGACTAGGTACATGAGAACATTATTAGCTAGGACAGGGTAGTGCAGAGGAGTAGGAGAGGTATAGAGAAGGTTGATAGGAGACACTGTGAGACTGTTATAACTCATAGGGGGAAGTAGTAGTAAAACTGAGGAAAAATAACTAAGAAGGAGTTAGGGGAGAGACAGGGAGGGGGAAGGAGTTAGGGGAGAGAGAAGGGGGAGGTTGGAGAGACAGTTCCTGTTTCCACAATACAGTTAGAGGCAATAAACAGCTATAGGCAGTAAGCAGCTTAGAAAAACTATAAATACAACAGCTGCAGTTAGGACTGAGGGGCTTGGTTACAACAGAGCTTTTGTAACACAGTTATTTTAAATATTGTACAGCTATGCTTATAACAGTTCCTGTTTCCATAATGCAGCTAGAGTCAAACAACTGCTTGGTATAAAATAAAACCGCTTTTGTCTCCAGTAGGGCATAAACCAACAACAGCTTTTATATCATAGTAGGGCATAAACCAACAACAGATTTTTTATCATATTAGGGCAGCTTTTTTAACACAGTAGGGCTTAGACCAAGAAAAAAAAACAGTTTCTTAGGCACAAACAAGTATTGCTCAGAACAGCTTCATTTAGTACAGTAGGGTTAAACAATAACAGTATCAGCAGCACAGCTGAGTTATATACAGTAGTTAAAACAGGTCTTTGATAGTGCAATATTCAGTGAACAGGTAAGTAGAAGGCTATTTGACTAGGGCCTTCAGCAAGTCTACATTCCCTAGAGTATAGTTTGCACTTTAGCCCTCAGTGAGTCAACACAACCTAGTACAGGGCCTGGACAATTGTTCCTTGCACATCAAATAAGTAGTGCAAAGTGTCTAACCACAAAATGATGTGCTCTACTCTGATTTAGCATTCTACAGACTAGTGTACCTGTAGGAGGGGATGCACTACAACTAATTGTACCAGTAAGCTAGTGACACTAGCCTGAACTGCGATAACTTTGCAAAAAAATGCTAGTTGAACTCACCCAGAAATACAACCACTTTATGGTTTTACAAACTGTACTATGCCCTTACATTCATTGCTGCAGTATTCATAACTTATGTGAGACTGCCAAAGCTCAAGGAGAAACTTGGGAGGAAGATATAGCAGTAGAACCCTCTAAGAAGCCATGAAAAATGGCATTAGTAAATCAGCTCTAGCTCTGGATGTACCATCCAGCTTGTAGTGTCTGGTAAGATTCTACACATAAGTCCAGGTAGCTGCTTCAAAAATAAAACAAATGTTGAAAAGAAGCACCAGAAGAATCCACGGTGCTAGTAGAATGAGGCTTTACAAGCTCTCACCAGGAAAAGTGTAACAAAAAGAAACAGCCATTGAAATCCAAGTAGAAATAGTTTGCTTGGAAACAACCAATCCTAAAGACCTAGGATGAAAGGAAAGAAACAGCTGGTCAGATTTTTCTGATAGCTTTAGTCTTATCCAAATAAAATCTGAGCTGTCTATGCACATTTAAGGTATGCAGCACCCTCTCACTGTCAGATTGTGGAGAGGGGGAAAAAGCAGGCAAATTAATAGACTAAGTGGCAACTCATTAACCACCTTAGGCATAAAAGAAAGATTAGCACACAAGGACACCCTGTCCTCATGGAATATCAGAAATTGTGGACAAGCCATAAGGGCTTGCAACTCAGGCACCTGTCTGGCAGAAGTAAGAGCTAACAAAAGAGCTGTCTATCAAGAACAATGTTGCAAGGAAGCTAAAACAGCAGGTTCAAAAGGAGCCTGAGTCAATTTCTCCAGAACAAAGTTAAGATCCCAGGGAGGAGGGGGTTCTAATATTAAGGACATCTTTAACAAATTGCTTAGCCTCAAATCTAGAGGCAGAGTTAAAGGCAGACACCACTGCTAAGTATTGAACCCAGGACCCTGTGCACTAGAGTCAGAGCAACACACCACTAGGTCAAATTAGACAAGCAGAAATAAAAGAAAAATCAGACAAGCAGAAAGAGAAGAATAGGACAAACCTGTATTGAGCGATTCACACAAATAGGAAAGAACCAAAGGAACATTCACAGTAAGTGGGTCCAGGTTATGAGAGTGACACCAAATAGAAAACCTCTTTCATTTAGATAAGTAGGATTTCCTAGTGGTAGGCTTCCTTGCCTCATGCAGGACCAGCAGCATGTCCTCAGAAAAAAGATGGCTATGAGGAATTAAAAACCCTGTCACTCACAGTGTCAGTTGAAGAGTGGACAGGTGGTGATGAATGAGAGATCCCTTGTTTTGTGTGATTAGATCCACCCTGTGAGGTAACTTGTGATGATTTCCCCTAGCTAGATGCAGACATAGAGGGAACCAGTGCTGTTGCAGTCAAAAGGGAGTCACCACCAAGATTCTGGGAGCATCCTGTTGAATCTTGGACAGGACTCTCGTAATGAGAGGAAGGAGAGGGAATGCATAAAGAAACATCCCCTTCAAGAAAATGAGAGGGCATCCACCTTATACACCAGAGGACCTGAGACTCTGGCACAAAAAAGAGGAAGTTATCTGTTCAGGTGGGAATACAAAGATATATACTTGAGGAGTACTCCCTCCACTGGTGAACAATGTCCAGAAACACATCCCTGTGAAGCATCCATTCATGGTATTGAGTGAACAACATGCTCAGAGTGTCTGCCACAATGTTTTGATTTGAAGGGATATAAACTGCCTGAATCGTCACTTGATACTTGACTGCCAGAACCCATACCAGAAGTGAAGGCTGGTAAAGAAAGTAAGATCTTGTTCACCCCTGTTTGTTGATATACCACATAATGGTGGTATTGTCTGTGAATACCTTGAGAGGCCCCAGAGAGAAAAAGAGGATGAAAGGCCTGAAGAGCCAGCATAAGAGCTCTCATCTCTTTCACACTGATGTGCTCCTTCTGCTGATGAGGCAACCACACTCCCTGTACATTCAAGGAGCTTGCTTTCCATTCCACATCTGAAGCATCTGTGAACAGATCCTGAGAGGTAAGATGAGGATGAAAAGGGAGCCTTGGATCCAGAGACAACTGCTGAATCCACCAAAGAAGTTTCTTCTTGAAACAAGAAAGAAGAGGAACTGTAATGTCTAGATGATGTGCATGTTGTGTGTCAAAGGAAAAAAACTTCAAAGACCAATTCACGTTAGGTTCAAGCAAGGCACCCTTTATTACTTGCAGCAAGGAGACAAAGCATGTAGGCACAAGGTTTGTCTGAATTACTGGTGATTAGTATATTATTCTTATACAGTTCTCTTCCTGTCACACAGAAAATGTTACTATTCTATTGCTGACGTAGTTAGACACAGCTTTCTGTATGTTTTACAGAAAATGTTACTAGCCTTATTGCTGACTAAGTTAGATTATCTGCTGTTTTGCAAAACATTTTGAGAAAAACAACCTGGCCTTGGGCTTATTTTAGCCCATTTTAACTTTTCAATTCTTCAATTGTACTGTTCTAATACATGTGTTACATTTTGTCTAGATTCAAGGTACATTTCTAGCTTTGGTACAAGTAACGCTGACTATGGTTTAAACTTTCAAGCATCTATTGTTTTCTTTATCAATGCTTCTAGCAGCTGCATACTTTTTCATAGCATAAGCAGAAATGAATATCTCTTTGTTAAGTTTCATGACATTAGCAGAAATGAAATGTCTCTTGTTATTTTCATGACATTAGCAGAAATGAAATGCTTCTTGTTAAGTTTCTAATAGCTGTGCAGATTCATGCAGTGTGAACATAATAAATGTATTAACCCTTTTAAACCTCAAATGCTTATACTATTACACATTTTTCTAACATTTCCCCCCTTTTAATACATTTATTATACTTTCAAGATAAGCATAAACAGTTTTTTTCTTCTCCTAACTTTTTCCTACTCAGGATTTGCAGTTAAGAGAGTCATTCAGTTTAAACTTATGAAAGCATTTTCAGTTTTTTAGCAATTCTTCAAGTTCAGCACCTTGGTATAAGGTTTCTGAAACTGAAATGTCTATAAAGTCTTTAATCAGTCTTTTTATGCAGGGGATGCAGCAGCACACACATACTACCAGTAGGATTATTCCTACACAGATGGCAATCAGAATGTTCATCAGGATACTGCCCCACCCCCAAACAATTTCTGGAAAAAAGTCCATCAATGGATTTGGTCCTGGTTTGGTCATGGCTGACACCTGCTGAATTACCTCAAGATGGTTGTCTATCTCGTGTTTGTGGTCAGGAATATCCGAACAGCATTCCTCCTGGATTAAAGCGCACGTACCTCCTCTCGCTGCTAGGGTGAAGTCAAGAGCCATGTGATTTTGAAGCACCACTGTTCTCATGGCAGTCAGTTCATCAGTCACTAGTTCTAGGGCAGAAAAGGTTGCATTGCTCATTATTTCGAGAAGCTTAGACAATTTTCTCAGTTCCCAGGTTGATTTTGCTGCTCCATATGCTGGCAGTACACCTGCCCACGATATAACAGTATCACTCAAGTCCATATGTGACAGTCCATTTTTCCCTAAGGCCACAGCATGATGGTTTTTCCAGCATGCATTGATTTGCCCCACTGGATTGACAGGCTTCTTGATTTCTCGAACATACCAAATTTTCCCTTGAGGTAAAACTGCTGTGTGTCATATGGCTGGAACCAGGTACCCCAAAAAACAACTGCCGGACTAATTCTCAGGTAACCATTTATATGCTTTCCTACCACATACAAAGTAACAATCTTCTACTTTGGTAGTAACATTACTATGCCCTGGCTCTGCATGAAACATTTTTTTGTCGATTATAGACAGTTGTCTATAGAGGTCAGCATTATGTTTTACTTCATCAATTGTCCTATGCATCAGTTCAACAAATGAATCATAGCTTGTGTTGCAATAGGATCCAATGTTATCAGGTTTAGTGTAGCATCTACAGGGAACAGTCACATTGCAATTGCTTCAACCCACCTGAACTGTATAATTCTTGTAAAAACACACAGTTCCCTTCTGTCGAACAGACAAGTGCAGTGCTACTTTATCTTGTGATGTGACATCTGATGTATTATAAATTAAGTTTTCCCAGGTCTTGTTGGCTCCTAGGGGAACTGAAGTTAACAGTAACCACCCATATACTGTTGGCAAAGCTGTGCAAATCCAGCAATTAGAAACAGTGAAGGTCTCAGCATACACATATTTGATTGCCTGGTAAGTGTTAAAGTTTGGGTGCCACTCTGCGTGCCACTCTGCACGCTTGTTTAGTTCAATTTGTGTGGCTGGGAAAAGGAATGGCCACAACAAAAAGAGTATTGTCACTAGTACAGTCAATAGGATGATTATGCAATACTTTTGAGGAAATGGTTGCTCTGCATTTCTGTTTTCTCCGACTCTTCCAAGTAGGTATATTTGGATCTTACTGGATTCCGTCATCTTGGACACGTGCACTTACTCTCTGCCCTAATAGGACCTTCAGCACCGATGGTTTCTTCACTGGGGTTGAAACGGATCAGTCCTATTGATCTGACTCCCCCCTTTGTAACCAGACTTTGTGCTGAGGGCCCCGATGGAGAGGTAAGATTTTTGTCCAACTCAAAGATCTTAACCAGCTTGCAGTGCATCAGGTGTATCCACGAAGCTCGTTATGCTATCTTGACTGCAGTGGGTGCTGAAAGAAGCACCTGGTAGGGACCTTCCCACCTTGGTGATGACCAATTCTTCCTCTTGATGTTTTTGATCCACACCCAATCTCTGGGCATCACTGCCACTTCTGATGTCTTGGTTTGTTTTCTATCTGAAACAGAATTTGACTGCAACAGATGTTTAGAACTCAACAACTTTTTCATATATTCAGCTAGTGTGAAATCAGCTTCCTGGTCTGATGACATGAGAAGTTTCCACTGGGGTGTATAATACGCCCTTCCAAATAATTTTTCAAAAGGAGTCAATCCTTTTGCTGTAGGAACAGTTCTCATGCTCAACAGTGCCAGGGGCAAACAGTATAACCATTTTTTTCCTGTCTCAGCTATTAATTTTCTCAATTTGTTTTTTAGTATACCATTATGCCTTTTAACTAGCCCTGCAGATTGTGGATCGTATGCACAATGATTTTTTAAAGAAATACCAAAATGCTTACTCAACTGCTGTATAGTTTGATTTACAAAGTGTGTACCATTGTCACTGTAGATCCTTTCCGGAATACCAAACCTAGGAATGATTTCCTTGACAAGTACCTTTGCCACCATAGCTGCATCTGGATTTTTGGTTGGAAAGCCTTCCACCCATCTGGAAAACATATCTACAATGACAAGAAAATACTTCTTATTTTCACATTTGTTCAATTCTATGAAATCCATACAGATAGTGTGAAATGGATATGGTGGTGTAGGGAAACACCCTTGCTTGGGCTTGATGTTTGTTACAAATCTGACACATCAAACAAAATTTTTTAGAGTAGTTTGTAAATCCATACGTTGTGAACACCTGGTTCACCAGCTGTATCATCCCCCTGTTGAGACATGG
Organism: Protopterus annectens; assembly: GCF_019279795.1. Taxonomy (NCBI): domain Eukaryota; kingdom Metazoa; phylum Chordata; order Ceratodontiformes; family Protopteridae; genus Protopterus; species Protopterus annectens. The sequence continues at coordinate 771,559,619 of NC_056731.1, forward strand.
CACTGCCCATGGCTCAAGAAAGCTGCATATCGAAACAAATTAGAGAGTAGTATCGGTTTTCCTTCTCTAGAGATGTACAGCCCCTTTTCGAGGATTGCTCCTCGTTTTATCCATCGTTGTTTTTTAGCTTGTGTTGTGAGTGTCTGCATTGTTTTTAACATATCTAAATTTAAAATCTCAGAGGGTTGTAATTTCTCATTTAAAAGAAATACTTCTGTGGCTGCTTGTTTTGCAGCTGTATCAGCTCTCGCATTACCTTTTGAAATCTTATCTTGTTGCTTGGTGTGAGATGTGCATTTACAAATGGCTACTTTCTGAGGTAACTGAATAGATTCTAAAAGATCTAAAATAAACTGTGCATGATTTATAGGTTTTCCATTAGATGTTATCATTACCCGGTTTTGCCACTGTTGTGCAAAAACATACACAGTAGAAAAAGCGTACTGGCTATCAGTAAAAATGTTTACACATTTACCCTTTGCTAAGGTACATACCCGTGTCAGGGCAATCAATTCTGCTGCCTGTGCAGATAAGTTGTGTGGTAAAGGTTTTGCTTTTATAATCCAAGTATCAGAAACTACTGCATATTCTACTAGGTTCTGTCCTGCAGGACCCCTTCTGCACGAGCCATCCATGTAGTATGTCACCTCGGCATCATCCAAGGGGACATCTGTGAGATCTTTTCTAGGTAGTGTCTTTTGCTCAATTACCTGCAGGCAGCAGTGTTGTATGCCGTCTGCAGGGGTCAGGAGCAGAGTAGAAGGGTTTAAAGTCGTGCAGCGCTCAATTGTCATATGAGGTTGGCTCAACAATATAGACATACAGGAAAGATGCCTAGCAGGGGAAATATATGCCATCTTTTCTTGTAGTAAAATAATCGCGACTGCATGAGGTACTCTCAAAGTGAGAAGGTGGAACAAAACTACTGAGGCTGAAGCCTGTACTGCCATTGCAGCTGCAACTACTGCTTGTACACAGTAAGGTAAAGATTGTGCCACTGGGTCTAGTTGTGATGAATAGTAAGCAATGGGGCATTGCTTATCCCCATGCTGGCAACCCTGCTTACAATCTACAGTTTGGAAAAAATGTTTATGGTAGTTTGGCAATTCCAGAACTAATGAGGATGCTATTAAATGCTTTAGTTTACAGAAAGCAGATTCTGCCTCTGGTGTCCATTGTAACAAATCCTGCGCTGCCATAGGCTTCTTATATATAAGGTCAGTCAGAGGTGCAGATTCCAAGGCATAGTTTGGAATCCAGTTCCGGCAAAAATTGGTTGTACCCAGGAAGGACATCATTTCCTTCTTGGTAATGGGTTTTGGTGCTTGCAAAATTGCTATTTTTCTGTCCTCATCTAATGTTCTACCTTCCTTGGATATTACATATCCCAGGTATTTGACTTGTTTTTTCCAAAGCTACAGTTTAATTTTATTTACCTTATGTCCTTCAGTGGCTAAAAATTGTAGAAGTGCTATGGTATCTTCTTTACATTCCTGCTGGGATGGGGCTGCCAGCAAGTTGTCATCAACATAAAGTAAAATCTGACTGCCTCTTGGTGGGGTGAATTCCGCGAAGTTGCTTGCCATTTCTTGTGAGAATATTGTTGGACTTTCACAATATCCCTGTGGTAGTCACGTATATGTATACCTTTTCCCCTGAAATGTGAATGCAAACCAATACTGGCTATCATGGTGTATCAGTATAGAAAAGAACACATTGCTGATGTCTACCACAGAAAAATACTTTTGTTGAGGTTTCAAATCATTCAACAGGATGTGTGGGTCTGGCACCGTAGGTGCTCTTGGTATTACTGCATCATTTACAGCTTGTAAATCTTGGACCATACGCCATTCTCCATTGGCCTTTTTAACTGGAAATAAGGGTGTGTTACATGGTGAATCGGGAGACTCTACTTGTATCCCTCCTTTAAGTAAGGCTGCTATAATATGCTTTATCCCTGCCTCTGCATCTTTTCTTAAGGGATACTGTCTTTTTTGTGGTCTGAATGCTGACTTTGGCGTGATAGTAACCGGTCCCGCTGTACGAATGAGTCCTACATCTGATTTCCCTGTTGACCAGAGGGTCTCTGGTATGCCTTGTAAGGCATTTTCGTCCTCCTTTAACAGGAGTGTCAATCAGCTGTCCTCACTAGACTGCAAGTGCACAGCTGGGTTGGTCTGAGTTATCCAATTCAACTTCTGTATTTGTATTCCCTGTTCTGACAGTTCTAGTTCTGTCTGTTTCTCCCATCTCATGACTTTTTCTCCTAGGTCTGCCCATTCTATATTTCTGTTTTTTATTATGCTAACATGTGGTAATCGATTAGATTTATAAAGTGCAAAGAACTCCTGGGGCAATGAACAGCTGGCTACACCGTTCCCTTCTGTGTCTCAGTACAGGTTAGGCAATACCAATCTGTTTGCATGATTTTTAAACAATTCTTGATCATATTCCTTATCAGGTCCTGGTGTGTTACAATAATACAGGGTACAGTGCAACAGGTGTTGCTTATCAATGTCAAGGAGGGGAACTTGCTGATGGCTACATTCATTAACTCTTTGGTTACAGTCCCTGGACCAGTTGTAACTAAGTCCTGGCTGTACCAATAAAACATTTCACCCTCCGATTGCACTGTAAAGGTATCAGTTTGTCACTGTGCTTCCATACCCTGCATGGTTGGGACTACTACTATACCAAATAGCTGCATGAGGTCTCTGCCCAAGACGTTTACTGGGCATTTTGCAGAAACAAAAATTTTGCTTTTTTGTGTCAATCCTGAAACTGGATCAGTTATTGCAATGTTACTGGAGAGAGGCTCCCGATACAGCTGTCCATTAGCTGCTTTGACCAGTATGTAATCAGGTGACTCTGTGTTTTCTGGCAGTTTGGAGGGATGTATCAGGGTTCATGATGCCCCTGAGTCACACAAGAATTTGACTTCCCTCCCTTCTACCAAGAGTGTAACTTCTGGTTTCGTGTCTGCTAAATAGAGCTCCAAGCTCAATAAAGCTAGGTCTAATATTTCATTTTCTTTATTGTCACTAACTTCCTGCACTTCCTCTACTCCCTCTATCACATTCTCATTTGTCCTTTCTTCGCTAGCCCCTTCTAGTGATTCCTGACTATCATATAGTCCGTCCTCACCCTCCTTGTCTTCCGTTGTTGCCTTCTTGTTTTTCTTGGAATCCCTTGCCAAATGCCCCTTTTTACCGCATTTCAAGCAAACACTCTCCCCTTTTCTTCCGCCCTTCAAAGTCCTCTGATCGTTGATGAGATTGTTTGTTTCCCTGTGCATTTTTCTTGCCTTTTTTCCTGGACTGTACTACATAAACTTCTGCTCCATCTTTTACAGAAAATACTTGAGCTCTCTTTTTCTTTTTGCTATTAAAATGCCCTTTGGCATGCCTAGCATATTCAAGTAATGATTGTAACCTGCTTGTACGATGATCTACCATATGTTTTTTAATAAAACTGCTTATAGGTGCAATACTGCCCTTTAAAAATGCATTCTTTAACTGCTGTTCATATGGGGAATCTTGTGTTTGATCTTCAGGAACCTGCATTCCACAGTGGTTATTAAAACACTCTAACAATCTGGCATAGTACCGGTCAATTGTTTCATCTTTTTGTTGGATGCATTGATTAATGCAAGTCCAGTCTGCCCTAGGTTTCCATTTTTCAGAGATGCGGTCTGTAAGACCTTTTACTCTGTGTCTAATTCTGCGCTGCTATGTGGGAGGGGTCTTTGTGCAGCATCACGGGGATTCCAGTTGCCACTGATCATGTGCTAATCTGGTCCCACAATTTGTCTGACTATTTTTTCTACCTCTTCTCCATTTAAATTATAACTCAGCCTCATTCCTTGCAAATCTTTTGAGAATTTTCTAAAATTAACCTTTGGATGGGGAATTCCCTCAGTGGCTTTCTGGATATTTTCCGGAGACCAAGGTCTATACACTAAGATAGTTGGGTCCTGATTGTCTTGACCCACCTGAGGATTGGGTACTTCTATAAGTGGGCATATTTCTTCTTCTTCACTTATAGATCGTGAATTCTTAACCATTTGCCATAACTCAATGCCTTCTTCTGAATTACTTGCCTTTGTTCGGGACCTGGTCCCGATGGGATCTCTAATTTTAGTCTGTTTTAGTTTCATAATATCTCTATCTTCAGTGACTACAGGATATCGTGGGGGTGAACTAACCTGCTCATTTGCTTCATATTCTGGTAAGGGAGGTGGAGGTGCTGATGCTATTACTAAGTTATTGTCCTCCTTATCTAAAAACATTACTTTTGAATTTTTGTTCTTTTGTTCCCTACGGTTTACTTCCTCAATCCACCTGTGTGCCTGAGGAATTCCTAATCGACGTTGCTTTTTTTACCCGACCTTTGGAATCAGTTTTGAGCTGCTTGATAAGTTTGATAAGTGAGGATTTTTCTAATTTTCCATCGAATTCATATTTATTAACCCATTTTGAATAATATCTAATATTGTCGGCACCCTGCGACTGCATATATTTTGTGTCTTCTGTTAAAGGCGGATTTTGGGGTCTTTTTGTGCAATTACCCATTTTGTTCTACCCTTTGATCGTTACGTAACTTCTCTTAATTTTTTAACATGGTACCACGGATTTTGTTATAGTCTCTTCAGAATGACTGCCTACTTATTCTGTTTCTCCTGATCTATGACAAGACAGTAATCTTTTTTGTCCCTGACTTGTAGGAAAAATACAGTCTGACAAAAACAATACACATCTAGTCCCTGATCTAAAACAGAAAACAGAAAAAAGTAGATTCACCTTACCTGACCCCACGTGATTGATCACCAATTCGCAGAAACCCGTCCTTCAGTCACAGATCAGAAAGTGGCTGACCTCTTTTGAATGACAATTCAGTCGGAGGACTTTCCATATAAGAAGAACTGATTTGGTTTCTTCCCTGTATGGTTTCAACCACCTGGCCATCTGATCCAGGGTGAAGAGAGGGTTCCGGTCCAAAGGACCAATCTGTCAAAGGAAAAAACTTCAAAGACCAATTCACGTTAGGTTCAAGCAAGGCACCCAAGGAGACAAAGCATGTAGGCACAAGGGACAAGGGAACACTAGGGACGGGGCAAACAGAGGAGTCGAGCATGGAAATGGTGTTTCTAAGGATTTAAAAGACATTTTGGCAGCACCGACCTTTAACACTTTATCCAACACTAATGTTATTGAATTTGGTAGTCTCAATATGCAGTTTACTGAATTTGAAAGAGCCTTAAAAACATTCAAATCTTTGCAAATGGATAATGCGTTTTTAGAAAGGTCGATGGAATGGGGACAGGTGCCGAAAGGGCTTCGTTTGTTTAAATTACCTTTTGGTTTCACTGAAGGGACTGAATTGTTTAATGAACTATTACATCTGTTTGACTGAACAGGTATTGAGTTAATGAAACTAATAATATGCAATAATAACAATAAACTGTCTATTTTGAATGAGCATTTAACTAAATTAGATAACAGTATTCGATAAGACTTGTTGTTTGATTTTAATAGAATTCGTTTTGATAAAATAATAAAAGACAATGATAAGTTTATTTTAAAAGGGCTGGAAGTTAAAAATCACAAGTTAATTAGGGACACAAACGATTATAAGAATAAGAGAGTATATTCACATTTCAAAGATTACAAAAATATGAAACGTTTGTCTCAACCTGGTGGGACGGATACAGTTGTCAGAGATGTACTTAATACACACATTATTAATTCTAGTGCAGAACACAAGTATGCATCTAATGATGTTGTGTATGAAAATGGGGAGGGAGCTTTTTTAGAAGAACTGACACTGAGGAGGTCAGAGCGGTTACGGAACCGTTATGGCGGTCTGCAACAGAACCGCCAATATCAGAAAAGAAATTACAGGACCAACTCATGGTATCGGTAGATGAAGATGATTTTAATTTTAATTATACACACACTGGGTTTAATGACACACCAGACTGTCTGACAGGTTGTATTACAAGTCTTAGTCATGACAATGACACTTTGTGTAATAATTTTCTAAACTGTTTTGGAGGACAATCTATTTTTTATGATTGTTCAGATGAGACACGCGTAAACAATAGTGGATGTGAATGTTCTATTTTGGTCGATGGAGGTTTTAGTGTGTATAATTTTACTGATTTTAAATTTGATGCTAGTTATTTAAACCTTTTTAAAAAAGGTTTTAAATTTGTTCCTACTTTTAGATTAGATATTGGTAAAATTCTTATTAATTTAAAACTTTTTACTAGAACACTTAATTTAAGGACGTTTTTCAAGAATAATAAAGGTACTCAGAATGATAATTATTATTTTACTTTAAAGAGACATAGTACATTTATACCCCCTCAAAACCCTATCATTCAGGTGTTTGAGAAGTTGTGTGATACTCAGATACTCAGAATAGTGAAGAATGAAAAAACAACATCATATAACTTAACCACAGCCGAAAAATTTTGCCTTAAGGAATTAACAACAACAGACAAATTTAGGGTTATGAAGCCAGATAAGGGTGGTGGTGTGGTTGTTATGACTAAGGATGATTACTTTAATAAAATGACCATAATGTTAAGTGATAACACCACTTATGAAAAGGTTTCCAAACATGAAATGCACAGGGCTTATACTAAGTTGGATTGGATTATGTACGAATATTTGATGGATGGTGTCATTACTAAGGACAAATATAATTTTTTAAATATGGAACATCCTATGACTCCATCCATCTTTGGTATACCCAAAATTCATAAAAATGTTCATAATCCACCCTTTAGACCAATAGTATCTGCCAGAGGGTCCAAAACTGAGGCCATGGCTTCTTTTATAGATTTTCATTGTAAAGAAATATTAACAAAGTTGGATCACATAATAAAAGATTCATGGCATTGCTTGGATAAAATAAGAGATAATTTTGTTGAGATAAACCCAGAAATGTTTATGATTACTATTGATATTGTAAGTCTGTTTACTGTGATTCCACACAGGTTGGGTATAGAAATGTTTGAGGCCAGCTTATTAAAATTTGGTCCATTAAGTAAAGACAAATGTAAATTTCTAGGGGAATTGATGGAACTAGTACTTGAAAATAACTATATTTTTCTTAACGGTGAATATTTTAGACAAAAAAGTGAGGTAGCTATGGGGGCAAGATGTGCCCCCATTTATGCAAATTTAGTTTTAGCCTTTTGGGAGACACAAAAGGTTTTTACTTCTTGTTATCGGGCTGACATTTCTCTTTATCTGAGGTACCTGGACGATATTTTGATTTTTTGGAAGGGGACAAGAGAAAGATTTTTAGAATTTGAAACATTTCTTAACACTACATCAAGCTTTTTAAGTTTTACTAGCAAGATATATGATAATTACTGTGAGTATCTGGATATATTATTGTATAAAAACAAGGGTAGGTTAGAAACTAATATTTTTAGGGAAAAAACACATTCTTCTTTCCTACATTTTGACAGTTGCCATCCCCACTATCAAAAGAAGAATTTAATCAAAGGGCAGATGGTTAGGCTCTCAAGAATTATTAGTGAAGATTCGTTTTTTTGTAATGAAATTAAAATATTGTCAAGTATGTTTTTAGATAGAGGATACCCAAAGGATTTGATTGACAAAGTAAGTGCTGAGATACAGATGAAAAGACAGCAAATTTGTCAACCTATTATAAAGTTTGGAATTCAAAATACTTTATGTGAGAACAAATCAATAATTGGAAATGAATCCTTTGTTATTCCCTTTAACGAAGTATCTATGAAAATTGTCAATACTGTACGAGAGACTTGGGCCAGCGTGTTTTTGAATAATGATGAATGTATTGATACCCTTGGATTATGGCCCAAAATCACTTACAGTAGAGGTATGAATTTAAAAGAATATTATGAAGCAACATATAGTAAGAATATTTATTTAAAGTCTAAGATGGGTAAATGTGGTACATGTCATACATGTAAATATATTAATGACGGACCCTATGTAGTAGTTCATAATTTTGGAAAAACTATGAGATGTCCAGGGTATTGCAACTGCAATACAAAAATGGTAGTTTATCTTGCTACTTGTTCATCATGTTCAGCTTATTACGTGGGGAAAACCATTAGAAAGCTCAAAGATCGAATAGGAGAACATGTCAGAGATATAAAAAGAAAATAAGACACTAGTGCCCTTTACACACATAGTGTAAGGTGTGACAATTTTAAAAGGTTTTTATTCTTCGTGATAGATAGAATACCTCACAATAATAACAAAGGAGGTGATGACAAGACATTATTAGAAGTTAAAGAATGTCTATGGCAACTAAGACTTAATGCAAGTATTCATCCAGGTATCAATGACTACATTTCTATAGCCAGTATACTTAGATATAAATCACAATTTATTTAATGACCTATTTTAATAATTATGGGTTTTATTTATTTATTGTTTTTAATCATATTAGTTTTTTTTCATATCTTTACAGTCTATTTATTGTTTGTACTTGTTATAGATTAATTTTTAAGATATTCCCCGGGATTCATGAAGCTCGGCGCAAGGCCGGCGTAAGGCCTGCACCGGCGGTGCAGTGAATAGCCGGCGTAGTAGCGCCATATGCATATTAATGAGAGTGCACCGTAACCACAGACACGTGCGTAGTGTACGTGAGCGAGCCCAAGTAGGATGCGTCAGTAGGCGTGTCTAAGCAGGCAGGCGAAGAGCAACCTAAAGTGCTGGCTGCCATAGTCTGCCCAGAATAGAAATGGCAGCAGCCATGGCCCGTGCAGAATGAAATGTACGCAGAGTATGCAACAAAGTACCCGTCCCAACTAAACAGAGAAGCAAATAACACCTACGCAGCCCGAACTGTACCTGTCCAAGGAACAAAGGATACGCGTAATACCGTGTCCGTCCCGCAATGTACTGTGAGTGTGCATACCCAGAGAAGGTGTACAGCAGCATGTCAGCGCGCCGCACCGACATAGGAGTAGCGACTAAGGTCACCAACCGTCCCACTTTGCGAGGGGCAGTCCCTCTATGGGCAGTCGTGTCCCGAAAAAAATTATTAAAAATGGCAAATGTGCTAAGATTGTAGGACATAATGATATCCCGTATTTAATGTAATGGTAGCATGAATTGGTTATTTCCGTAATTGAAATACCTAAATGTCACAAAAAACAGAATAAGCAACCAAACTGCCACAACAATATGCTTTTATTTAGGCAAACAAGTGAAGTTCTATGCTATATAGTGACCGTGTGCATGTGTCGGCCTGTAAAGTCAGATGTGAGTCCCGGAAATATCCCACCTTGGCAACTGGAAAAGGTGGCCACCCCAGTAGCGACATGGGCATGGTCACCAGGGTTACCAGCTGTCCCAATGTGCCATGGACAGTCCCTGATTGGACAGTTGTGTCCCTGCAAAATTCGAAAAAAAGGAAAATGACCGGAGATCCCCTGCCAAAAATATTCCCGCAACATACATGTAATAGTAGCATAAAACAGATAATTTGTATATGAAACACATACATGGCATAAGAAACTGAATAAGGAACCCAAATGCTAACAGAATAAGTGTATAGTATGGCAAACAAGTGAAGTTCTGTCAACTGCACTTGCCGTGGGTATGTGTTGTCCTGCAAAATCCGAAGTTACCACAAAACATGTCCCACTATGGGCATTGGAAAAGGTGCCAACCATAATGGTCACAAGCAGTAGTGAGAGTACATAGCCGTGTAGCTGTGTTGACATAACAACAGGAAGGAATCAAGATACCTTAAACACAGGAAAACATGTGCATAGCAACATATCCCACACCCAGCAACGTCTCTGTCGCATACACTGGATGGCGTATGTTGAAGTGTAATATCCAGAAGCAGAACGCATGCATTCAGATGTATACACAATAGCCTCATTGTAGCATGTCAGTCCCACCCATGTACACCTGTGCACCCAAACCTGCTAGCATCCGTGTGCAGCTATACACCTACACAGAATGTGCATACCTGAAATGTGGTAAGATGTTTGTGTTAGGCAATGCCACGCTGGCAAATCGCACCACATGTCACCAACCCACCTCAGGTACAGATATGGAAATGGCTGCATGTGAATGTGTCTGCAGAATGTGTACATCCCGCATGTGGTATGTACCCCAAACCATATAGGTTTGCATACGACACGGTGCACATAACTGTACACATGTGGACAAGTCGGGTTGTTGAACCACCGCATCGATGATTAGCCATGCAGAGAAGTCGATCACATATAGCGGAACACGTGCCTACCAAACAGGATGTCCTAACAGGGTGCTACAGGCAAAGAAGGGGAAGGTGGGACATCAAATGTGGAGAGTAGCGTTGCCGGACGGCCAAATACACACGGTCAAGGTAAAGGACGGAACCACATGCATATGGCCGGATGGATGTTGTTCGAAAAATATATATAGAAACACATATGAAGTGCCAGTTTACACTCGAAATACTATATAATGCATTGAATTGTACCGTACAATATGGCAGTAGAACTGATCCTGCATGTAATTGGTGAAGCTAAGCTGTAGTGTGATGGAATTCTGACCCTGGCAGTAACCACTACAGCAGGCTCATGTCTCTCACCATTAATTATCTGCTGGGTTACAGAACAATAAATGTATGTACATGCATAACATCACCGCTTCCCCTGAGGAGGATGGCCTTGTGAGCTCTATCGAAGATAAGAGTACAACTCCTTACCAGAGAGGCAAAGCAACGTATTAAGAAATTAACTGACTACTGTATCGGAACAGTCCAGGGTCCTTGAAACAGCTACAATCACAGAAGGACACTGTAATTGACCAGGTGCCTTGCAAGGCTGTGTTATTCTCATGGGAAAACATCTTAAAAGCACGACCTCAGCACCCACGTATGTATAGACTATTGCGGACCATAGTGATGGAAATGCCCTGTGACCGACCATGTCAGTTAGGTGGGCAGAAGCTGATTGTAAACATTATATAAAGAAATTGCTTACTGCATAGAGTCAGACAAAACTCTCATACTTGGACTGTATATTATTTTGCCTGCCTGTGTACACTACTAAAACGTTGTGAACCCGAGCCTCCTGTGTTATTGACTGTCACGTAGAAAAGCCTACTGATAACTACAGTCTGGTTTTAACAACTTATTTGACATTGTGATCCTTGTAATCCGGAATTCCCTTGGTAAGCTACAGGTCAGAGTGCATGGGTGGTTAGACATCTACGCAGGAGAATTTGCCTAAATGGTTCTTCATGAATGAAAAGACCTCCGACTGAATTGTTGTGTGTAAAGAGGCTGTCCACTGTCTGATCTGTGGCTGAAAAGCGGAAAACTGAATCCCAAGAAGAAAACGTGCAGCCTTAAACAGGAGGCTCAGGTAAGGAGTGTTTGCCTCTTTGTCTCTATTGTAGATCAGGGACCAGACTACATTGTGTTTCTGTTAACAGTTGTGATAGCGGGTCGAAGACCAATCCAAATAGTGTTAAATCTGGACAGAGGTCAGGGGAACACACAGCAGAGTAAATAGTCATTGTAGACACTACAGTGGATACAGGGAAGGAGATACCACGTGGTACGAGAGAAGGGTACGTAGCAGTCGTGTAGAGGATATGGGAGGGTAGTGAACAAACAGATCATGTGATCCACGTTCGACGGGTGACGTGAAGTATATGCAATCGCAGAGAGCACATAATGTGAGATATTCAGTAAAATGGGGTAATAAATATGACATTGATGGTATATTAGACAAAATATCGTTACTGAAACATTGTAATCCCTGAAAATGTGATGCACATGTTCTAGGGTAAACACCTGTCCCACCCTGTGAGGGACAGTCCCTCTTTGGCCAATTGTGTCCTGCAAACAAACCGAACAAATGGCAAATGTCCTGATATCTCAGGACAAAGAATTCCCAGATATCTTCTCAAATGGTAGCATACAACAGTAATATTGTATCTGGAACAACAAAATATCATAATAAACAGAATAAGCAACTGAAATGCTACAACAATTGTTAGCTCTCCTGTCAAAAAGTGAAATCCTGTCCTATGTACTGGCCGTGGGTATGTTTTTACCTGGCAAATTACACGTTCCGAACACTAATGTCCCACATTGTGCATTTGAAAAGGTGGCAGCCCTAAGATGTGCAGGCGACTAAACAGCGACAATTGGGTATCCGTCATGCACATAGGTGGATTGAGGTAGTGAACCAAGGAACAGAACACTACAAATGCGAAAGCATCATACGTACACAGAGAAGATCATAATACAGTAGTAGCAACAGCCCCCCCACCCCCCTACCACCTCCGATACCACATCCAGGATATGAAGCGGGAGGGCAGGCTAGTCCCCACATGCTATCCTGTGGCAACAGAGGTATCAACGACCAAATGTAACAGAAGCTATTGAAACCACATCCCGAACTCGTAACATACCTAGGGACACTCGAGTAAGAAGACAGTCACTAGAACAGAGTGAGGATATCTGTCAATTAATTCAAGTACTGAACCCTCATGCAGGACAGGAAGGCCAGGACCCAACCCCCGTAGTGTATAGACCGTGGACACCAGAAGATATCTGTAAAGTCACAGAGGAATTTCCATCTACAAAGTAATCGCTATTCACCATGCAATACCCCTGTATCTTCTGATCGGAAAACAAAGGGGGAATGGCGGATGGTACAGTATTTACAAGCTGTAAATCATGTAATAATACCTAGGGTACCGATGGTGCCAGACCCACACACAATATTGAATGCTATGAACACGCCACAGAAGTATCTTACCGTGGTACATATAAGCTATGCTCCCTTTGCAATACCTATACATCCAGATAGTCCGTATTGCTTTGCATTTACATTCAGGGTAACAGATACAGCCATACCCGGCTACCGCAGTGATACTGTGAAAGTACAACAATATTCCCACAGGAGATGGCTAGCTACATTCTGGTGTTTATTCCACCCGGGGCCAGTCAAGTTCTACCTTATGTGGATGATATTCTGCTTATGCACCTACCCAGCAGCAATGTATGGAAGATACAATAGCATTATTGAGATATTCAGCAGAACAGGGACATAAAGTAAGCAAGCATAAATTGCAACTACAGAGAATACAGGTCAAGTACCTGGGATATGTGGTATCCAAGTAGGGTAGAACATTACATGACGATAGGAAGGTAGCAATGTCACAAGCACCCAAGCCAACTAACAAGAAGGGAATGAAGTCCTTTCTGGGCCGACTAACATTTGTCAAACCTGGTTACCAAACAATGCTTTGGAATCCGCTGTATTGTCTGCCTTAATGTTTAATACACCTATGGCAGCACAACACATACTACACTGGATTACAGTAGCAGAAACAGCTTTCTGCAGACTAGAACAATTGATAGCTTAAACATCTGTATTAGGTCTCCCGAATAATCATAACACATGTTGTCAGACCGTAGATTGTAAGCGGAGATATATGACGTCAGTCTTGATGCAACAGCATGGAAGTAAGCAACGCTACATAGCTTACTACTCATTGCAGTTGGACACTGTGGCATGGTCAGTGCCACATTGTGTACAGGCAGTTGTTGTAGCACCCATGGCAGTACAGGCCCCGGCCTTAATGTTATCATACCACCCTCTCACTGTGAGAATGTCTCATGCAGTTGCGATCATTCGGCTGCAAGAGAAGATAGCATTCCTGACCCGTGCTAGACATTTGTCTTGTTTGACCATACCACTGAGTCAACCTCATATGGTGATTGAACGTTGTACAACATTAAACCTATCAACGTCACGTCCGACACCTGTGTATGGCACACCACACAGTTGCCTACACGAAATGGATGAAATAACTACACACAGACATGATATCACTGAGATACACATAGATGATGCAGAGGTGACAGTTAATGTGTACGGATCATGTAGACAGAGTCCTACAGGAACGAATCAAGTAGGTTATGCAGTAGGTATTGATAATGAGATTGTAGACGCCCAAACCTTGCAGCATAACGTGTCTGCTCAAGCAGCAGAATATATAGCTTTAACACGTGCTTGTACTGTAGCGAAAAACTGATGTGTGGACATATGTCCCGATAGTCAGTATGTTGTCTGTACAGTGCATGTTTATGAGCAGCAGTGGAAGAATAGGGGAATGATAACATCCACCGGTAAACCGATTAATCATGCGCAATTGATCTTGAATGCATTAGATTCCAGTCAGTTACCCACTAAAGTAGGTAATTGTAAATGTGCAGGTCATAGAAAGCAACAGGATAACAGTAGGAAAGGTAAGGCATGAGCTCATGCAGCTGGAAAACAATCAGCCTCAAAGTTGGAAAGTGTTAGTTTGAATG
>NC_056731.1:771605747-771683247 GCF_019279795.1 Protopterus annectens
GTTGTTGTATCCCGCCAACCTGGCTGTTACATGTCTCTGCAGCAGCACACTGCATTGACTACTAGCCCGTTCATGTACGTTGTGTACCCTGACCACCACACTACCACATCTATCACACTACACATGGGTGGTACTGCATTGCACGTATGGGGCTGCATTTGTACAGCCATGACTGGGCCATTCAGTATGGCACTGGGCCACATCCTCACATACATGCTTCACACACTCATTGACGACCTCCATGCCTTTACTGGCACCCTTGTTGGGCTTCTGTGCGCCACAGCACACCACATCCACATGCTGGCCACCTGTCATACCATTGCATGGGTGGTTGGTGTGGTACAGATGGTATCAAATCAGGCATTATCCGCTCTTTGCCCTTCAGCGCCATTCCACTTTATGGTATTGCCAATGTATGCATCCAGCATCACATCGTACCCCATGTCTCAGGATGTTACGCCATGTGCCTCCTGTACAGGTCACACAGTGGTGCAGGCATATCATGCTAACTACAACAAGTCAGGTACATGTGACATTGCACAGTCCTCAGTCATGTGGCCCCTCATGCTCACTATTTACTTACATACACTACATGCTGTCACAGAGTATTGTCCATGCCTACATATACCACATCTACATACCTGGCAGCATTCTAGCTCATCCTAGCCATATTGCTAACAACCATACAGGTGTCAGTGTGGCAGATATATCATGTGGATATCATTGCATCAGTTACATCACACATAGTGCATACACATCACCTTTGCATAGTGACAGTCATGCACTGTGTATCACATGGATACTGTCCCTATACATGCATATCACATTGTACATGGTTGCTGTACACACACATGCCCCACATGGTGCTGTGGTTGCCATATTCCGCTATGGCGTGGGTACAAATGTGCAGGGCCACGCATTTCTGGACCGTATGTGTAGCTGATACATTGGGTGCCCTTGTACCTGTGCCATACACACATGTACACGCGGGCAGTGTTACAATACCACATATGTGGTGTACCTTACACAATGGATACACCTTTACATGTCTCAGTATAGTCATGCCGTGATGTCTACCCGGCTCAGACTGTTTCCATATGCAAATGACAGTCGTGAAACACATCTGTACTCACCTGCATACCACTAACACAGGGGTGTCCTCTACTCTGCCATGGGCCATGTTCTCCGCATTACTGATGCATGTAGTACTCCTACATGGCGTTTGTAGTGGGCAGTGTGGGAGGGCCACTCCTGCATGTGTGCACACATGCCACATTGCTCAGCCTGGGCGTCTGTGTGACCTCCACAGACTGGACACACACCGTGCTGTGGGACATAGGTCCTGTGCACATCCTACAGGGACACACTGTGTTACTACTCATGTGATAGCTCCCTTGCTGGTAGGGTGACACAGACCCATGCTACCACCACAGCGGAAGTACTGTATCGACATACAGTTGACATCCACCTCTGCCGTTCAGTGGACACTACCATGGGGGGGGGCACTACTGTGTACATTGCACATGTGTTTACACACGGCCCTGCCGGACATCATTGTTGCACAGATTGCACCTGCTACGGAACGTTTGCACATGGTTACTTGCTGTTCACTCCATTTCGGGTACCTATTCTACTACTACTCTGTCCCATATGTGCAGGCCATACATATCCTGTTTATGTACATAACATTAGGCCATCCCTCCATCATGCATGCTATGCCTGTGATACTGTCTATGATTTCTGAACATATCCATCATGACAGCTTTGCATTACACATAATTGACATAGTCACCCCTACTGCGAGGGATACGTGCACGTCGTGCGCACATTCCGTATGACATCGACGGTATATGCCCATGCACATGTGTGCTGTGACACTATACATACATGTCCTATCCCCTGCTGTGGCACTTCATTGTTCGATATCCACTGACAGCATCAGCATGGGTGGTGTCATTGTTCTGTGTTTGAAATCCCTATTGGGGACCTTGGGTTATCCCGGCTGTGTACATGTTGTCCCACTGCTGTGCACACGTTGTCCGCAGACGTTGGTATGCTCCGCGGCTTAGCATTACATAACCACCTTTCACCACTGTCTGCCTGATGGACAGGTATCTTTACTTACACACATCGTTCACATACAGTGCAGATTCGTCATACGTATCATGCGTTACACACCAGTACATATCGTGGGTTCAACATACCTTTCCGGCCTTTGCTTCTGTATTCGTAAATATCTTCCTCTTGCTTGCTTTGAATTCAGTTTGTGTTCGGTATGAACATACGGTTTGAATATCCAGGGAGTCTTCCTTTTATTCGTCGTCACCTGAGGCATGTGGGTTCATCACGCCAATAGCTGTTCCTCGGTGTGTGCTTATGCGCATATCACCGGTGATCCTCCTCCATTCGTACGTTACACGCGAAACTAGGCCATGGTTCATTACTCGTGTGGCCGTTGGTTATTTGCACTACCTTCGTGGGGATGGTATGTATTGTATCATGTTTGTGTGACTGCATCCGCTATGTGTGGTGTCAGGTACATATCGCTGTGTTGTTAGCCGTGGATTGTGTGTGTTGGGTATGATATTTTGTTCGACATGTGGGTGTCCGTGTCCTGGCGGCGTCTGTCGATGGCGTTGTGCATTTAGATGTGTAACATAGCTGTTATATTCCTGTACACAACGGATGCAGGGAAGCATCAGCTGCTGCTAGTGTTTCCCACGCGGCTTGTTGCGGGTATGCCGCTGTCATTGACTGCCTGTATGTTTTTGCTACGGTTTTGGCTGGTATCCCTTTGATATGTGCGATGGGGTATATCTGCGGATGTGGGTGACGGATGGTGTGGGTCTTGCATTTATACATACACGATATGCTTGTGTGTGTGCTCCATCCCTGCTTGGGGAGCTGCAGGTTACCTGTCTGTTGTTCTGGGAGTGTTTGTTTTGTTGGTGTCGTGTGGTGTCGGTATCACCTGCATGTGTGCTTCCTGCACGTATTCCTCCTTCACATCGGTTATATATCTGCGGATGCTCGTACGTGCCTACTATCCATTGGCATTTTGTCACTGATAGTTACAGTGATTGTGGTCCTGTACTTGGAACGGCCTGTATGCTACTGGTTGCCTCCTATTCGTGTGGCGCTTGCTTACTTAACAGTCGTGGAACACACTGCGGTATTTACGTGTCGGTACGTGGCCACGATCGGTGCCGGGATAACACAAGCGTATCTTCGCCGTACATGCCTGATGCTGTGTAACGTTGCCGACATGTCTTGTTGAGTCTACCATATGGCCGCCATACATGCGGTCATAGTTTGTACATGCGTCCTTTGCATCTCCTGTTGGCTATGGTCCTGTGGTACATTCTGGGACATTTCCGCTTTGCATCGTTTTACGTCGCCACGCGCCTAGCCACTGAGGGGCTGTCAATACTACTTTGTGGGCACTGCTATTCATACGCCTATGGTTCCTGTACTGTATGCCTACGCATGCTATTCCACTCCACCTGTGACATGTCACCTACATACACATTTTACAGTGGCACACACATTACACACACGCAGCGGAACACACGACAAACTCACCTCACACATACACATATTCCCGCCGTAGCTCTCAACCTCCCATTTCCAAAATGAGGAACACACACCTTCATAATGTGTAACAAATGGGCAAAATGTGGAACACATACTAATGGCTTACTAACAACTTCAGCTAAGAAGGTCATAGGATGGTTGAAATATGCTGATTTACTTACAAGGAAGAACCTTTAATGAATTCATATGATTAATTTCTATTTACCAGGTTTCATTTAAATATATTCCTAACAATGAGTGTGTGACAGACTATTTCAATGTGGAACTTTGAGGAACTTCGCGGAACATGAACTATTTTAGACCCCAAATGAGGTACGTTCCTCATAATGACGTACACTTGACAGGTATGATTGCCGCTTTCGCACCGATGGTTGAACACAATACCTACGTTGGCCGCATCGCCGGGCGTGTGTACCTCCGCAGTCATATCCTATGGATATGACACGCACATATCCCGTTACTGTACCGTGGCCTGGCAATCATCCCGACCCGCGGATATACATTGATGCAGGTTGACATTTCCATGGCTGGCGTTCCCTGCTCTGGCCACCCTCCCGGATGATCGGGTTGTCGTTCACTATGTTTACTATGTGGAGATATCACGTCTTACTTATCTGTCAACTTGCATCCCTGGGTTCCATATTAACCTGTTGTACTTTATATCTGTGTATGTGTACATATATTTCTACGTGTGTACTGA
Source organism: Protopterus annectens (assembly GCF_019279795.1). Taxonomy (NCBI): domain Eukaryota; kingdom Metazoa; phylum Chordata; order Ceratodontiformes; family Protopteridae; genus Protopterus; species Protopterus annectens. The sequence continues at coordinate 771,610,042 of NC_056731.1, forward strand.
TATCTATTTCCATATCTGTGTATGCACATAAGTACTGACTCTGTGATCAAGTTTTGGATTTTTTTGATTCTTCATTAAAGTGCGGTTTGTGTGCGCTACTTCCAGCTTCTTTTGTATGCACATAAGTACATATGTAGTCGACTTGCGGCGAAAGTGGCAGCATACGGCTACGCCGTCTGCTGTAGAGCCGGCGTGCGGTCGAGGTGTTGGCGTTCCATGCTCTGCTGGCTATTGGGTGCGCAGTGTTTGGGTGGTGCCTTTGTTGGAGTCACACATAGGTCCGCACATACGGTACACATTACGGGCGGACATGTTTGTGTGGCGTCCATTTTACTGTGTGTGCAGGTAAGGAGGTGTCAGTCCATGGGGCCTACGCTGTCAAAGTATGTGCTATGCGTTCCCTCTTTGCCAGGGCATAGGCATATTGGGTACGCCTCTGTCTACCTACTGGGGCTGGCACAGGGTGTTCATGGCGCTGAACGCCCTGTGCCTGTGCTTGCCTTGGCAGTTGTGGCGGGCTTGGTGGCCCTCCACCATTATGTCCCTGCAGCAGCTGTTTCCGCAGAATCATATTGTGTAGCATACAACATACTATGAATATGTGGGCACATGTGCCTGGAGAGTACTGCAAGGCTCCACTGGATGTATCCAAGCACCGGAACTGTGATTTCAACATCCCAAACACACGCTCTATGATTATTCTAGTTTGTGCGTGTGCCTCATTATGGCGTTCTTGCATGTGTGTGTGTGCATTTCTGATGGGTGTCATCAACCACGGCTCCAGTGCGTAGCCAGCATCCCCCACAAGGTGACCTTGTGTGATGTCCCCCCTGGCGAATACCTGATACAGCTGTGAGGCATGCCAGATATGGGAGTCGTGGTAGCTTCCAGGGCTGCCAGCACACACATCCATGATAATTCCCTGCACATTGCACACGACCTGGCAATTGATGGAGGGGTATCCCTTGCAGTTTATGTAGCATCTACCCTGCTCCCCAGGTGGTGACTTGATTTCTATGTGCGTACAGTCTATCGCACCCAGTACCTCCGGGTATTGTGCCACACGGTGGAAGCAGCGCATATTGCTAGTAAACTCCTCCTGAGACCTGGGGAAGTTTATATACTCATGGGCATGTTGTAACATGGCATCCAGGAACTGGTGTAGTACCTTGGATGCTGATGCCTGTGAGATGCCCATTATATCCCCGGTTGGCCTTTGAAAGGTACCTGTAGCCAGTATTCGCAAGCTCACACATACCTTTGTGTCCATTGGATGGGCTCCCCTCTGTTGTCTCTTGTTCTCAGGCGTGGCCGGCACAGCTCCACTATTTGCTGTAACGTGTCCCTGTCCACCCTGTAGCGCTCTACTATCTCCAGGTCTTGCAGCCCCTGGTAGGTCACCCTTGGTCAGAACACTCTCCTTCTCCTGTGAGGCCTACGGTAGTTGTCGGCACCCTCCTCCGCAACTCCGTCTGTCTCTGACACATACCGATGCATCACGGCCACGGCGGCACCCAACATATACATATTAAAAGTTCCCTGTGTGTTTACACCCTACGGTGCGGCGTTTGGGAAATTGCGCTGTGTGTTATGTGCATTCACACTTTATACTGTTGTGCTGTACACCCGGTGATGTCATTGGGTGTGTCTGTGTGACCGTATCTGTGGATTATCTTCCGTGTTTTACCGTTGCAACTGCAACGCTGTTGCCTTTGGTGTTACATTGCCCTTGCCTGCATTGGCTTAGCTTTGCATCTTACCTTACTGTTTATGCACGTTGCACCTACTATTGCCTGCAGTGCATCCTGCAGGCACATGGCATATGTTGCACTTTGTCTGCCACCGCCGTTATCCTACCTCTGTACTTGCCTGTGCTATTTCGGTTCTTTGCTCTTTGCATTTCAACTACATCCCCTACTATCTTTCCATTCCTATGCCTCCCCTTTCCCGTTTTGCAGGAGTCTGCATGCAGGGTTGTCAGCTGCCGCCGTTTGCCCTTCCTGGATTGATTGCTGTTGATTGCTCATTACGGCTCCAATTACACTGCTTCCGCATTTCCTCATATTCTCCGCATTACCTTCCTATATCCGTGTTTGTTGACGGGGAGGCCGTCACATGACTGGGTTGGGGAACGTAGTCATCCTCGTGCACATGCATCTGTGCACGCATTATGTACTCTCAGCGCATCTATTTCCTCACACGCCGGTCCTGCTGCTGTGATGTGCATTGTACAGCCCATGTTTGCTGGCCTCCAATGTGCTTCCTCCTACAGTGGCACACCCCTCTGCGATTGACATGTATCCCGTGTAGGCCACTCCTTGGTGTACTACCGCTACGCCGTTTGCTCCATCCTTACACCGGCGCCGTTTTTGCGATTCACTATTATCTGCCTCATTTGCATGGCATTGACTGCTAATACATGGTTACGGCGCCGAACACTGCCGCCACTCCTTGACAACCCTTGCGCTGGGGTTGAAGCTTTACATACATACTATGGTGTGTGGTGGCTGTGCAGCTGATGTGTATTATACTGCTCTTTTAGGACATTGTCATATTATTTCATTGCTTTGCACCTTCTGTGCACATATCCGGGGGTTCTGCTGTGGTTTCTACGTACATACCATTTATGTCATTCTTTACATTTTGTGCATGTTTTCTTTGGACATTCTCGGTGCCTTTCGCCATTGGCATATTGCACCTGTATGATACCTGACTTTGACAGCCTTCCGTTACTCCTCGGTCATGTTTGGGTAAATGTAAACCATTTTTTTTGGTTTACATTGCCGTGCCCTTACGCTACGCCTGCGCCACTTCGTGGATCGCTATTTCCCTTCATTTGCATGGTGCAATACCGCACACAGTGTGTTTAGCATACCTACGCCGGGGGCGGCGCAGGTCCGGCGCACGCCGGTAGTGCACGTGGAATTGATTCATACCTGAATCGCTCGGCGGCCATATTTGGCGTTATAACGCCAACGCTATGTGGGCGCATGGCGCAAGGTTCATGAATCCCGGGGATTGTTATTTGCATTTTATATGAATGTTTATTTTTGTTCAAAATTTGTTTAAAAAAGTCTTGGCATTATAACTGTTGACATAGGCAGTTTTTAAAGGCAGTTTTTAGGGTTTACATTGAAGTGTGTATACATATATAATTGTTTAATTAATTACTATTGGTTTTAATTAGTCACTATTTAATTGTTGCACCTATTTAAATGGAAGTGTTAGTTACATTTTTTGTACTCTGATGATGCCCAGTATATTTTATGGGTGAAAGCGCTTAGTACTTGTTGATTTCATGTTGTAATAATAAACCAGCATTCTGCAGTTGATTTGGTTTGCCTTGTTTAGTTTTACATGTAGGCACAAGGTTTGTCTGAATTACTGGTGATTAGTATGTTATTCTTATACAGTTCTCTTCCTGTCACACAGAAAATGTTACTATTCTGCTGACGTAGTTAACAGCTTTCTGTATGTTTTACAGAAAATGTTACTAGCCTTATTGCTGACTAAGTTAGATTATCTGCTGTTTTGCAAACATTTTGAGAAAAACAACCTGGCCTTGGGCTTATTTTAGCCCATTTTAACTTTTCAATTCTTCAATTGTACTGTTCTAATACATGTGTTACATTTTGTCTAGATTCAAGGTACATTTCTAGCTTTGGTACAAGTAATGCTGACTATGGTTTAAACTTTCAAGCATCTATTGTTTTCTTTATCAATGCTTCTAGCAGCTGCATACATTTTCATAGCATAAGCAGAAATGAATATCTCTTTGTTAAGTTTCATGACATTAGCAGAAATGAAATGTCTCTTGTTATTTTCATGACATTAGCAGAAATGAAATGCTTCTTGTTAAGTTTCTAATAGCTGTGCAGATTCATGCAGTGTGAACAGAATAAATGTATTAACCCTTTTAAACCTCGAATGCTTATACTATTACACATTTTTCTAACATTGTGCATGTTGAAGCCACACCAACTTCAGAAACCACTGGAACTTCCTCATGTAGAGTTTGTCCAGAGGGAGCAATGGAGTGGTGGAGGAAATGCAACTCACAGCTCTCAGAAACTCCTGGCTGTAATGGAGGCCAGGGAAAGAAGAGGTTGAAAGTAAGAAATGAGAGTTAAGGTCTTTGGAGGAGGCAGGGATGCCAGCATTGGCACCATCTGAATCCTGCAACCCAGAAAAACATGATCATGAGAAGAAGTCAGGGAAGACTTTTTGAAGTTTATTGTGAACCCCAGGCACTGAAGAAGAGGAATGTCAAAACAAAGATTTTGCTAAAGGACCTCTGGAGAGGATGCCTGAATCAGCAGGTTGTCCAAGTAAGGAAATATTTGGATCCCTTGAAGTCTGCAAAAAGTAATCACTGGAGTGAGGCATTTGATGAACACCCTTAGGGCAGTAGAAAGGCCAAAGGGCAAGGCACAGAATTGAAAATGCCAGGAAGCATCAGAGAAATGCAAAAACTTCCTGAAAAGAGGATGGGTCGGAATATGGAGATAAGCATCCTTGAGATCAAGAGACAACAGAAAGGCCTGAGGGAGCAAGAGAGGAAACAGGTTCTGAAGGGACAACATCTCAAAGGAAGGCACCTTCAGAAAAGTTTTTAGATGAGAGAGGTCTAGAATCGGTCTCCAAGTACCCTCTTTTCTGGGCACTAGAAACATTCTTGAATAACACCCCTTCCCCGTTTGGAACACAGGCACCTCTTGAATAATGCCCTGAGACAAGAGATCTTGAAGAACCTCTGAGAAAAAAGGAAGTTATTCTCGAGGAGGCTGAGGAATGCCCATAAAAGGAAGATGGCAAATCCACACCATGAAGTACTCCTGATGAATGATTGACAGAATTCAAGAATCCTGGGTGATTTGAAGCCAAATAAGAAGATAAAGAGAAAGGTGAAGAGAAAAAAGAATCTGGCTGGGAACAGGGGGATAGTCAGCCAGCATCTGATTTGTTTGGAAAGGAAGGCTTTTGAATCCCTGCAGTCTAAGTGGCCTTAGCAGGAGGAGCCCATTTTCCACCCTTTTTACCTTTAGCTGGAGGGCAAGATTGCCCACGAACAAAGGCTGGCTTAGAAGGATAGTTTCTCTGAAATTTAGGTACAAGAGAAACAAACACATGTTTAAGTTCCTGTAAAGCCTTCTTCTTTTCCTGAAGAGACTTAAACAAACCAGCAGCCACTTCCCCAAATACAAATTTTATCTAGAGGAGTGTCCATTAACTTAGCCTTAATATCATTAGGCAAAGGTTGAAGCCTAAGCCAAGAATATCTCTTCATTACTGACCCAAAAGTAGCAGCCCTAGAAGAGGCATCTGCTGCATCATAACTACATTTGCTAGAATTTCAAACTATTTGAGAGGAAGTCCCTAGGAAGGAAACAGCAGAAGATTTACTCTCAGAGTTTAGAAAATCAGAAAATAGCTGAAAAACCTGAGAAAGAAGAGCCAACACATACCTAGATATATTGGTTTGATAATTAATAGCCCCAAAAGGTAGAGTAGCTGAAGTATAAGGGTCTATATTATCTCCTTGAAAGCTGAATACAGTGAATGGCATGTACAGTTAAAATGCCATTCAGCGAATTCGCTATTGTGGGGGGCTGTGCCCCCTACACCCCCTGCTAATTAAATATACCAACTCCAAGATTGCACTACAGTGAGGAAAGGGCAAATATTCCAATATTCACTGTATTGTGATCTCACTATTAACACTTCGCTGAACGGCATTTTCACTGTACATGCCATCCGCTGTATTAAACTTTTGAGGAGATAATACAGACCCGAAGTTTAGACTTTCTTACCCATCCTGTTCATGGTTCTGCTGTTCTTGTCAGAAGGTAGTAATATGGACAAAGGAAGCAAACTGAGACAGCTTATCAGAGACTGCAGACACCACAGAGGGGTCAGCAGCAGCATTTGAACAAAAAGGAAAAATCCTCAGGCACTCTATAAAACCTATCAGACTTCTTGGGAGCAGGGGGTAGAGAATCAGGCTCTTTAGAGGCACTGGAAAAAAACAAACATCCAGGAAAGCAGCCAAAACAGGAAGAATAGCCACAGATTTAGGAGATTCCATCTGCAGTAACTCATAGTACCTCTTATGGATTTCAGAGACCTGGACACAATCCCACTTAAAAAATTCCATAATCCTAGTAATTATGTGTCCCCGAGGGAAATTTCCTCAAAAGGAGTATTTGGACTATTAGATTCCTCCTCCTCAGACCTGTAATCAAAAGGAGAAGGAATCTGGGTAGAATAAGTAAGTGGTTCTTCATCAGAATCCAAATCTTCCTCAGAAGAATTCAGTTCAAGTGTAGAAGAGAACCAAAAAGGATCAGGAACCAAAAACACAGTAAAACATTAAATAACCCCTGAGTAAAAGCTTGCCACTCACTTTGTGGATCTCTAGGAGCAGAAGAAACATGTTTAGTTTTTTTTTTTTTTTTAAGGGAACGTCTACCCTAGAAAACCGAGAAAGCTCTGACTCAGGATAACATTCCACAACCCTAGTAGAAACTTCTTCCCTACGGAGAATCTGAAGAATCCCTCTAGACTCCTCAGAAACAATCAACCATGGTTCCCCCGAACATCCAAAATGGATGTCTGCAAAGCCTCATTGGACATGCTGCCTGCCAGATCCTTCTGGCCTCCAGAGAAATCTGATAACACAGCCAGGCGAGCCTCTGCGTTTGTAACAACCTTGGGAGGAAAACCTGGCAGAAGCTGGACAGTGGAAGATTCCAGTCTTTCCTTTTTCACCTTCTTCTTCCCTGACAGCTAACCCTCAGGGTGGGAAGTTCCAGCCATAGTAGCTTAAGATGCTTGTTCTCACAATGCAATGAAAGGGAAGAAAGCTACCATGAATGGTTTTTGGGACAAATGCCTGATTAATCGAACAAGACGTATGGTTGTGAGAAGCTCCTAGGCAAAAAAGGAACTTATCATGGCGGTCATTATGGGGAATCTGTCTCCCACACTGACATTTACCATTCCTGAATGACATTAAGCCCCCAAAGAGACAGAAATCTCAAGAAAAATAACAAAAACCCTGACTGGGTACTTATCTGCAATGGTGAGGACTTCGGCAAATAGGAGTAATCACCTGAATACAAGCATACAGAAAAAACAGATGGAGGCAAACAGACTGATGGTTAAAAACAGCTTTTGGACTGGCAGCAAAGAAGTTCAGAGGATGGTACACCTGAATGACATCTTTATGCACTACACTATGCAATGCAAGCAGCATTTAGGTTACATTCAGCATACCTTAAAGTAATGGTAGGCTTTGGTACACTGGCCGGACAACAGGCTTCTCCGGCAGGGAATCCCATAAGTTATGAATACTGCAGCAGTGAATGTAAGGACATCTCAGACATGTCTCTCTGCATTTTCCTCGGAGTTTGAGCATGTACACAACTACCATGTTATAGTTATATTTCTTTGGTGCAAGGGTCAAAAGGCCCCTTGAGATATCAGAGATCTTAATAAATGAAAGACAAACACAAGAAAAAAACAGAAGAAAAAAGAAAGTAGACCACTCAGTTATGATCGGAGTAGGAAACCATAGCAAGCATATCCAAAAAATAGTCTGAAGAAGCAGAGAGGACTCTGTGAAAGCACTAACCTACTTTTTTATGTTCAATAAAGTCACTGAGTATATATTAAGCGTCATGTTTAGAGCCATGATTGGAAGGGGTTTGTTTTTGGATAAATGAAAGATATGTCACTTGTCACCATGCCTTTGTCAAGCCTAGTGAATGGGAATCTGTATGTCTTAGTACAGAATTACTAATCACTAAAACATGTTTTTGAGGTGTCTGGTGTACTGGAATTGAGGCCCTTTGTCTAACGGTAGCTCTTTGTTAAAAGTGAGATGTCATGTGCTGTGATGTCTGATTTTGATTTTTGCTGAAACCTAATCCCTATGGGTCTAGGAGGCTTAGGTAAAGATTTCTTTACAGTGTCAAAATATGATATTACATCATGTGTTATGGTTGAGTGTACTGCATGTGGCATGTAAATGCAAAGTTCAGAGTCTCTTTCTCTTTTTTTTTTTGTCTTGTGAGAGTGTGGCATCCATATTTAACCTATCACAAACAAGAGTTATTTGTGTTTAGTAGGAGTTCATTAATTTGTGAGTATAATGCAGCTGCTATGCTTCAGAATACCTAATGCTATGAGGATGACAACAGAAGGGAAACATGTAGTCTGCCATTTCATATTGTCCAGTGTGAGGTAAAATATTTAAATACACTAACTCTGAGATCTTTGGAGCATGGAGGAACTTCTTTACTCTCAGTCCTGCAATATTTTAAGTTCACTGGCAATTATTCGACTAAACATGGGAGTTATTTAAAAGAGGCCAGCTATTCCTGTTTCAAGTGAACTTGGTACCATGTATCTAATATATACATATATATCATATGCATTTTTTATATATTATCAGTGCACTATTTCTATGCCTTGTACTGAAATATATCTGTGCTAGGTCTACAGGAAGATGAAAGTTCCTGAACTACATACACTGCTCTTCAAGGAAATGAAATTAACAAATGGTCTTTACATACAAGAAATGTCTTCTTCTTTTCTACTGTAAAGTCCTCCTTCCCATTACTGCCCATTTTTGAGTTTATGTTCAGAGCTGTCCAGTTGTTTTCAGTTGCACACTTACTGAAAGACGTTCTGCTCAGCATATATAAATGTTGGGCAACACTCTTTTCCTAGAGCACAACATCTTAGAAATCACTTACTGACTTATGTTAAACATGAAAAAGGTTGTTCGCTCAAGACTGGCCATATTGTAGAAAGCTCTTCCTTTCTCCATGTTTTATTGCCATGGAATTAGCATTTGTATACATTAGGGTATGAGTGCTGCAGGCATGCTCTTCTATGTGGGAGCTGCAGTCAGACGTGTCCTTCTGCAAGAAGAAGCTTATTTTCAGGTGTTCTGAATGTAACATGTAGAGTTGTGCTGTTGCGATTGTAGTGTTATGATCTAAGAAGCTGCTATGATCTAAGAAACTGCAAGTTGATTTCCCATAGTAAACCCTAAATGCATATAAATCTGTTTCATATTATAACTCTCAGAATATGGGCTTCTGCCATTTCAGGTTGGTTATTTACATGTTTTATTTACTTATTTAATTTTTGCCCCAAATGAGTTATGAAACATGGTGAAGTAGATTATCATGGCTGTGCATAGAACAGCAAGCAAGGCATCTCCCCCTGCCTCTTTCAACTGTTCTTCTTCACCTCATCACTAAGGGCTTTTCATCCAGAAAAAAGGAGGTCATTGTCCCACTGTACTCATCCCTCATTAGACCCATTATAGAATACAACACCCCATTTGGTATGTACCTCTCAAGACATCTGCAACAACTGGAAAGGACACAGAAATACCTCACTAAAAGAATCACAGGCCTAAAGCAGATGCCCTATGCTGACCACCATAAAAACTCCAACTATACTCTGTCGCATATCGTCTACTCAGAGGCGATCTCTGCTTAACATACAAGGCCATATCAAACCCAGAGCTGTTGGACATGCTAAACTTAAAGAAATCCCAATCCCTCAGAGCCACACACTTCAGGGATCTAAACCTTGTCATCACAATAAACAAAACATGCTGGAGGGATAGGTTCCTGAACCAGAGACTCCCCAGACTCTGGAATAGACAGCCCATACATGTCAAGCAGAGCACCTCTTTGGCCCTCTTCAAAAGGAACCTTGATGATTGGATGGGAGAAAGGAAATTCACCCTAGGTATCACGTCAGTCACCCTGCTAGACAGGGGTTCAGGTAAGTAAATAGTGTGAGAAGAAATAGCCAGGGAATTGCTATGGCTAGGCTTGTATAGGCCCTAGGGCCGATAGCCTCGTACCAACCTATGAACCTATGAACCTTTGTGAAAAAGAGGGCATCCAAATATCTCCAGCAGCATATGTAACTGGTTTTCTTTAATTTAACACGTGAAATAGTTTTAACCTCTTACAGCTGCCCTCCACAAACGTATTCCTAATAAATACTCCCAGTATAACAGCCCACCGCTGCTGGCATGCTCTTTTGCTGTCTAGTGCAGTCCTGTACTTTTTTATTCAGCTAAGTTATCTCTTTCTTGTTATCTTCACCCTCCCCACCGACTGTGTTTTCTTACCACGTTAATCTGTGTAGCGGGTATGTTCTCTACCTTACCTTTATTCCAGAATGCTGTCTGCCATTATCTTTCCTTCTCAGCAGGAAAACCATTGCATTTCTTGACATGCTCATCTCTCTGTCTACTAGTATTCCACTTCTGGGCATGGCACTGTTCCCATATATATTATAAAACTCTTCCCATCTGACCTAAGGCTTTTTCTTTTCCTCCAACCAGCAGTCTTCATTTCAGCTACTTCTGGTTCAGATCCTCTAAATCCATAACAACAGATGCAGTCACATGTGCTTTCCTCCTTGTGATCATACAGCTATCCATGCCTTACCTAGGCTGAAAATCTTCACTTTTTCTTCCCATCTGTCACCAGAGATTCCATTTACCACCACTGTTCCTATCTTTGCTTGCAGTCAATTAAAGAAATGTCATTTCTTCTGTTAAGACAGCGATCCAGTTATTCAGTATCACAAACCTTTTTACAGGTATTCCATCATTCATGAAGAGAGAGTTCTTTTATTCAAATCAGTACTGTATAATGAATGTTTGCATTTGCTTCCATCTATTCTATACTTTATATCCCATGTATGTCTCCTCCATATAATTCTTTTACCACCACCACTTAATTAACTAGAAGTGTAAATTTAGCTTCTTTTACCACCACCACTTAATTAACTAGAAGTGTAAATTTAGCTGTTCATTGAAGCATCTGTTTCCATCTCTTGTATACTTTACATCCCACGTTTATCTCCTCCATGTAATTCTTTCAACTTACCACTTAATTAATTACCTAGAAGTGTAAATTTAGCTCTTCTATTTAATCTTAATGATTCTATGCTGTAAAAGACTGCTAAATTCTCACAGTAAAAGTTAGGGTAATTACTAGGACAAAGGAAAAAGACTTAACATGCATAATTCTAGTACTTGAGAATTATTGTCATGATGAACTTTATGACAATTTGATTTTTAAATACATTTCTTAAAGACCAAATTACTAATACATTATATATTTGCTATATTGCTCTTAAATGTTAGCATTTTCGGACCAGGAAGCAGTCTATTAATTCTTACATTTCCATGAAATGGACTGGTTTGTTTGTAAGAAAGAGGATTGATTCTCTCTTCTTGTGTATTTTCATTTATTCAGACAAAAATATATATGTCTGCCCATGCTAGAGTCAATGTTTCTATTATGCAATAGCATATATCTGACTGCCAGTCTAGGTTTTATGTGTTTGGCATAAAGGCAATATGAGAGACTGAAAAACTGTTGAAAACAGGTTGTGGAGAAAACTTGTTAAGAGAACAGCTGAAAACATTTTGATTGCTTTTCTATAAAACATTTCTAAATTGGTGCTTAGTGTCCACCTTATAGCACTTAGATGGGAGAGGGGTGCTAGCCACCACTACTGTAGCCTCATTTCACAAAGACCACTGCTGCAATCCAGGCTGTTAGTATAAGAATCTAAAGCACCAGTGCTGCACATGGAATGTGTCTCTGCATGCAGTACCAGTGCTGCATGTGGAATGTGTCTCTGTGTGCAGCACCAGTGCTGCATATGGAATGTGTCTGCACATGGAATGTGTCTCTGTGTGCAGCGCCGGAGCTGCACATGGAATGGGTCTCTATGTGCAGTGCTGGTGCTGCTCAGGAATGTGTCTCTGTGTGCAGTGCTTGTGGTGCACATGGAATGTATCTCTGTGTGCAGCACCAGTGCTGCACATGGAATGTGTCTCTGTGTTCAGCACCAGTACTGCACATGGAATGTGCCTCAGTGTGGCACTGAGCTATACCTCTTAACCTCTTAGTGCAATAAATCTGGATAAAGCCCAACAAAATAGGGGGCCAAAGGCCCAAAAATAGGGACATATTTTAAATTTTGCTTTTATAAACTTAGAAAGTTGATTGAGTAACAGGATTTGTTTTAACATACATTTTCTGATATATTAGAAGTCTGAAACTCAAATGTATGTCATTATTTAGTGACTTCAGTCCTCAGATTATCCCACTGATTTGTGGGAAAACCACAAATTTTATGAGGAACAAACCAAAAATATGACCCAAAAATCTGGACTTTCAGCGAAAATCTGGACAGTTGAGAGGTATGCGAGGACTGATTAGTAAACCACATTTCTAAAGGAAAACAGAACATATTGACATGCCAGAGTGGGCTGTTTGTTACAAAAATAAAGTTTTGTTGTAGTTCTCTTAACTAGGAACTGGAATTCCACAATTGTGATGAAATGAGGCCCTCAAAGATATATTGCTGCAGTAAGAACTGAATCATTTTTCCAGGCTTACCTGTCCAACATTACATCAACTTGCAATTGTGCAATCACTAGTGTTCAATTGCAGGGCTTTTCCCTGGAATTTCCATTGTACCAGGGATTTCCCCTTTCTCCATGATGGTATGATGTAGGAATCTGTATATATGAGCAATGGGAGGGGATTGAAAATCATACATCAGGCAGAGCATGGAGGATTGCCTCCTCTAAAAAATGCTGTTCATATTCAGGAGCTTTTTGGTAATTTTTAAGGCAATCACATATGAGTTGATAGCTTCTCTGTGAGTCTAATATTTCAAGCACATTAAGATGATTATGATCAGAGACCTCATCAAATTCTTTATGGTGCATGGAGCGTTATCTGCTCTGTGTAGTACCGGCTACAGAAAAAAATGTATATAGAGTACAAAGACTTGTACTGGCTTTGAAAGCCCTCGAAAGACAATAAATCATTTGGTGCTATCAAGACATACAGCAGTTAGAAATGAAGTGGCTCCTCTGTGAAGAAAATGGCTTTAAAAGCTGTTAGATACTTTGATCTGCCACACATGTTGTCTATAAGCGTAGCAGAGCAAAGCATATAACAGATTTTAAAACCTATTTTACCATCTGCCAGCTTTTGCCAGCATGGACTGTCTGCTGTTAATCCCTAGAGCAAGACACAATCGTAATGGCAGTAGGACTGTCCTTAACATGTTTGTCTTTTTCCTTATTTCAGAGTTAAATCACTGTACTCCATGCACTTCAAGAACTGTGATCGCGTTTTATCTGTCACAATAAAGTAGTTAGTGTGGAAATACAGGGGACAGAGGACATTAACAGGTGTTTCTGCTTTCTTTATGGAGAAGATGGTGGTTGAATGAATTTCTGGAGCAGAATGCCTCTCATTGTATAGACACAGAGATTTCATCATATTTTCCACATTCATGCAGTGAAAAGTAACACACACATGCACAACACTTCAGCTGCCCACCGCTTTTCTTCACTAGATTCCAAAATGTATGCTGTGTTTCAACTGCTCTGTTTTCATTTCAAGGAATTCTGTTCCACACTGCAGTTACACCGTTACACTCTTCTGAGAGAGTGCATTTAAACCACTGCCTCCGTTTTTCAAACTCTGCCATCCTGCAGACTACTCTCACTTTTTTAAGCAACCCCCCCCCACATATATATATATATATATATATATATATATATATATATATATATATATATATATATATATATTGCATATTTTTAACAATACAAAATTACATATAGATGCAGATCAGTTGGAAAGTAAACCTACAGACTAAACATCACAAGCATGTGATTGACTAGTTTGCCATTGTACATAACCTTACTAAAAACAATGTTTTTAGCCTTCGTCAGAATATGCACCTTCATGCACTGTTGCAGTCCCCACACTGACACTGACCACATAGTGGAATGACATTGTAATGTAATGAATAAGTACATAATTACAAACAAAGGTCTTCACAGAAATAAAAAGTATAACAAATCCAATATATAAATTCCATAGCTATGTTAACATTGAACTTTTCCTCCATAGCAGTTAGGAGGTATAGATCTCTTACCCAACCTACACCTCAAGGTAGAAATGCAGGAACAATATTTTAATCTGCCGCTGACAGCACACTTTCCTGTGTCTGCTCATTCTCATTTTCTTCACTGCCTACTAGAACTCGGCAGATAATCCCCCATTTTTCATTTCTTATAAACTATCGATTTGTTGAATTTGTCAGCTTTGCCATAAAGATGTAATACCAGGTAAACTCACCATTCAGATCACTTTGTCTTTAAATAATATGTTTAGCTTGGATAAGTCATAAGAACAATTGTATAAATTCTAAATGTGAATTAATGACACTTTTACCAAAAGGAGCACACATCTGAAGACCGTATCAGCCACATTTGGTCTAATAATAAACAATAGCCTGCAGACATGTGACTTATGCTCCACACCATACACTGTCTGTTACACAGAGTGCAGACGTTATCTTCTGATAGCAGTGACACCATGCAATCCTGTGAGCCATTCAACTGTCCCCTACTCTTTATTCAGACCACCATAACATTTTTTTCTATTGTTTATATAATATCTTTACAGTCAGAGAAACCTATAATGAACCTAATTCTCTTTTTACATGGAAATGCTCTAGGCATTTTGTCTTTTCATCCTATTTAGAATGAACATCATCATAAGCAGTTCAGTGAAAACACAGAAAAGTGAGACAAAAAACATCACCCCTTGTTTTCACTAATTGTGACTGTTGTGTATGACTGTACTACTATTAATTAAGACCAGGAGCGGCCTTAGGTCAACTGGTGCCTTAGGCAAAAGGACTCCATTGCGCACCTTACCACACAACCCAGTGCCCCCATCCTGGTTAACCTACACCAAATAAATACTGGAAAAGCGCCCCTACTAGAACAGCGCCCTAGGCGGCCGCCTAGTTGGCCTATGCCTAAGGCTGGCTATGATTAAGACTCGTTGCATTTTGTATCTAAATATACTTTGTAAACTTTGTAGTTTTTTAGTTACATGTTATTCATATGTGCGTGGAACTATTCTCCCTGGGCCTCCACTGAAAATGGACCTGTGTCCAGTGGACTATCCCAGTTAATAAATGCAAACTAAAATAAATAAAATAAATAATATGTTAGCCCTTACTAAGCAAAATGTTGGTTTCAGATAAGCAAAACTGTCCATTATATATCCTATAAAATCACCCATTTAGTTTCTCTTTTCTTATGATATAAAATGAGCACCTCACCTATATTTCACAATAGTTTCTTATTTTAATATTACACTTAATTGCTGTATTGCATTTAACATTGAGGAGACTTCAGTTGCCATTCTAATACAAGAGTGCCAGTAACACTGCCTTTGTCATTTATCCATTTCCATAATGAAACATTTGCACTGTTTGGATCCATGAATCTCAGTTTAAAAAAAATGATCTTGTAGCTGACTGTGCTTAGGTTTACAGTCTTGAGAGTCCCTATAGTGACTTACCTTGAACTTCAAACCTCAGAATACCCTGCCAGCATCTTTCCATGGCCCTCAACATCTTAACCTCAGATCAATTCAGTCCCAAATCATCACTCTGTGGTGTCAACAAGCATATATCATACATAACCTTTCGTTATTACTTATGTTTTATGCCAAATATACTTCAACTGTAGTCTGAATCAACTGCAATAAACACTTTGGCTTGCTGTATACAGCAACCCTATTCTTTTTCAGTACATAACAATAGAACTCTTTACAATTTTTCTTAAGTTTTTAACAATTGTAATTGAGACTAGGAGAAGAGAGAATGCAAAATCATTTTAAACTCACCACTGCTATGCATAACCTAACCACTTTCAGTATAAGTAACCTTATATGAGCTTGTATTTATATCTCATCAACCCTGCTAAGACACCATGTGTTTCGCTGAGCAGGTGAAGCCAACACTGTTCACCTTCATAAAAGATTTTTTTTCTCTATGTTTATGTTTATATTTACATTTGCAGGGCCAGGGGGAGGTCATGCACTTCAGTTTATAAACTTTACCACAACTAGGTTTCCCTCACACCCTTGTTTAATCAGGATAAGCAATACTTTTATAAACCTTATAACCTAAAACAAATACTCTCCTTTTGTAAATTTGTTAGACTATATAGGGAATCAAATCAGTCACTGCGGTCAGGACCTATCACTTTATATTAAGAAAACATCCACTATTCTCTGAGCATAAATACTAGGGTACCTCTTTGCAGCAGTGAGAAAGCATGCATGTGAAATGGTCTTAAATAGAACATCAAAATGCCCATGTACATTGCCCTGCAAATTGCAGTAATAGGCCCTGTACCTCTTGCCTTTATCCACAAATAAAATACATTTTCAAAAATAATCTTTCTGCACTGCCTATAACACACATTACAGATATTTTTCACTCGTATCAAGCAACATTTCTTTAAAATGGCTAATGGGATAACATAACCTTAATACACCTTAATAAACAGTGTGCAGAAACCTTAAGTTTTTCTTTTCCTCATTATGTGCACCCCATCAATAGTATCGGAAACATGTTACAACTATACCCTTTTTATTTTAGCCTAATCTAGTTTAGTGCAGTATATCTACCTCTTATTAAGTTATACTTAATTTCTACCCTGGAGTAAATAACCTCTGAAAAATGTCAAGGCCCAGGGAAAAAAATAAGAGATCACAATAATGTATTCTTGCATTGCATGTATAGCTTTTGAAAAATGACACTGTGCCTTTGTGTGCAATAAACAGTTGAAAAACTAGTGTAACTTTATGGTAGTAAAGTAGACTCGTAGCGATACGTTTTACTCAGTTAACATATTACTATATCATAAAGTACCTAGAAAAGAAAAACAATTATATATATTCTTGTAATTAATGCATTTTACTTAGCAAATGTATTGTCACCCATCTAAACTAAACTTCCCTCCCTTGATAATTCAAAGAACTTACATAATTTTAGTAATATGAGAGCACACATTGATTCAGTTTTTAGTCCATTGAGACAGCTTCACCAACATCCTATCATCTTAAGACAGACTTTCTGACTTCTGTATCTCCCTCATGTAGTTGATGTACACCATAATTAAGGGCAAGAACTGGTGTTGCACAGTTGACCATTGCCATAATGTATCTGTCCAACACTCAACCTTCCCACCCCTTTGATGTTCTGCAACACTGAATCAATAGCATCTTCTCCAGACTCCTGCATGAAACAGCCATTCTCCTTCTCAAATTCATATTCATATATGAATCAGTTTACTTCCTGTGTTTCAATAGAAAGGTTTTTTTTCCCTAGTGGAAAATAGACCTTGAAAAGGGCTGGGATTTTTACTTTAAATTTTAAGTCATTAACCAGACATTCATCCGTACATGACCTGAAACTGGCAAAAGAGAATTTATTTAAAAAAAATGTTTAAAGGCATTGACAGGCTTCCAGAGAAAAGACAACATTTGTTCCTCTAGGTATCAAAATTCAGATTGCACTACAATATGTCAAGGCCACTGTTCTGTTTAAGAAAAACCTAATATGCTTCTATTATTCCAAATGAACTTGAATATCAGACAGTTCAAACCACCAACTTACTTTTAAGGAAATCAGCACAGTTTATTCCTTCTTCTTTTAATGGAACAACAGTTATATACAAATTATTTTCCCAGGTTGCATCTTATTGCTTAATAAAATTAAAAACAGACATTGCTGACTTCATTTGCAAACTTATGAATTAATGCCTCATTTTACTATTGTTTTCTGGCATGGCCAAAATGGCATCTGCATGGTCAAATAGTATATCATCACCTTCATTACTTCTGGTAAATACTTTATCCATAAACTCCTCCCTTACTACTGACCTTTTGAATTTCATCCAGGTCTGTCTCTATAAAATCTGATAACCAAACTTTATTTAACTCCAGCTGGTTCTGCCTCTCCGTCCACCAGTTGGTTGGCTGATGCTCCTAAGGTTTTAGCAATCCTAGACTCCAATATCCATGTTTGTTCAGTTTCTCATGATCTTCCATCACATACATCAAATGAACTACCACTAAACATCAAATTACTCTTTTCTGTGAAGAAAAATTGTGATTTTCAGTCAGTTTAATACAACTCTTAATAAGAGTGAATTGAGAAGAAACCATTCAGCCTGAAACATCATACGATGTTCTAGAACCCCACGACCTCACAATTAATTTGCTTGATACAGACACATTATTTAAGTTGGTGGTGAGCCATATTGTTTCATTCCAGCACTTTCCAAAAACACACCCTTCTCCCCTCACTTCCACAATTTCTTTCTCTGTATCATTACTTATGTTCCTCTGTTTGATCTTCCCCTTTTGCTGACATTACTATAGTCCTATTTCTTCCCAATCCAGTGAATAAAACTGCATAGAAGCTATTGCCTGGAGCCCCTTAATGTGGATTTCAGCTATAGTCATATTGTTGGTAAACTGTACTTGCACACAGGCATACTAGAATAACTGTAAAATACTTGTTACAGGCATTACAGAAATCTCTAGCCAAAATTTTTCAAAACATCTCTCTCTCTCTGTCCCTCCCCGGACTGTCAATTCTATGAGCATTTTTCTTAATTACTTAATGTTTGGAATATAAACATACTATTTCTTGATTGATAGTTACCTTTGAAACACATCGTACCTCTCTGCACCACTGCTGTAACCTTTGCATGTCTGTGAATCCCAGGGTCCGAATGTTCATCTCTGTTCAGCGGCACTATGTTAACAACAGATATACATAACCTAATTACTTTGTCAGTTACATATATACATAACCTAATTACTTTCTCAGTTAAGTACATTATTCAGAATATTGTATATAACTCTGTATATTTGATTAAGTAATATTCTTATGCTTTATATGTTTTAACATTCTGCTCGCTGCCTTTTACCCTTTGGCATCTTAGTAAAGATCATTAGAGTATAACAATTAAATAATGAGATAAAAGAACAAGTTAACTATAAATACACATTTAAGAAACATTTTATTTTATGTTCTGAGATTAATTTCATAATGCAGTGTCATTACAAGTATGGCTTAGAGTGTGTGGGCATGAACTTTGCAGTTTTTAGTACTTTGAATCTGACAATTAATTGACAAGATAAATGGTTGCAAGCAATTATTTTGTTATATAGCATCTGTAAAGAGAGCCAAAAATGTTAATAGTGTCATTACCCTAGAAAACAGTTTGATCATGGAACCAGGATTTAATTTTTTTTAACAAAGAAAGTAATGTTTTCTCAGTATCATAAAAATCTAGAAACTGCCGTGAAGCCTCTGGAAAACTGTAACTGTTGTACCTTTTTAGGCATTATGGCTTGGCTCTGCATTCTGATAAAACAGCCACCTTTGGTATGGCTACCTTATAGGACCTACTGGACAGAAACATTTCTTGTGCTGGCCTGTCTACTTCCTCCTTTTGGATTTAAAATGTTTTGTAGTGCTTAGACTTCTGCCTGTTTACTTAGGACCTGTCCTTAGAAGCAAATTAGTACTTGTGTCTCTACATACCATATCCATACAGTTTATAGAGGGACTTCTAAGTCAGATCAATTTCCCTCCACTCTAAAGTCCACAGTGTGACATTGATTTGGTTTTTGCTCTATTCTTTAGTTAAGAGCAAGGGAACTAAGGAAGAACAGTGTGTGTATATATATATATATATATATATATATATATATATATATATATAAATATATATATATATATATATATATATATATATATATATATATGGATCTACCTGACAACACCGACAAACCACAACACCGACAACGAAATCAGACACACCACATAACCGAACATTCACAAACACGAAACCTCACATGCCCGACACACCATAATACCGACACAATACCGACAATAAACAAACAAAACAAATCCCCTGTCCAAAAAGCACACACACAACACAAGCACACCAAAATCCTTACAAACGCACACTAAACCTCACATACACAACTGTCTACACCCTTAACCCAAACCCTAACCCTAAGGCCCTTCACTATCACACACTTACCTAACCCGCGCCCTAACCCTAACTCACTTAAACCGCCCCTAACCCAAAGGCTATCACTATCGCACACTTACCTAACCCGCGCCCTAACCCTAACTCACTTAACCCACCCCTAACTCAAAGACTATCACTATCGCACACTTACCTAACCCGCGCCCTAACCCTAACTCACTTAACCCACCCGTATCCCTAGACACCGTCAATATCGCACACTTACCTTACTCGCACCCTAACGTCCATCACTACCGCATACTTACACAGCCTTTTCCCATGTTAGTCTTCTCAGCATCGGGGTTTTCATCCGTCGGTCTTCTCAGCATCGGGGTTTTCATCCGTCGGTCTTCTCAGCGTCGGGGTTTTCATCCGTCGGTCTTCTCAATCTTCGATCTTCTGGTGTCGGCGATCTCCTTGTCGGCGTTCTTAGCTGTCGACATTGTCAAGTGCTCCTATATATATATATATATATATATATATATATATATATATATATATTAGTTATTCTTTCCTTACAATGAATTCATCTGGTTCATTTGAGGGAACTTCATCAGAGGGTAGGTATTTTAAGTTTTAAACATGTGACACTGATGAGGAGGGAGGAATAAGTAGGGATGAGGCTGACATGAAGGTAGGTGTGTAGGAATGTGCCAGATGGTTGATGACTAAAAAAAGTGAAGTCATTTAAGTGCTCCTTTAGGAGTGCCTCTTGAGCATCTATGGATAGCAGGAATAGTTGTTTGTTTTTTTACACTGATGTACTCTTCCCAATTCAAGTCCTCTGAGGGTTGTTGGCTAGAAGTTGCCTAAGTTAAGTCCCACTGATATTTGTTCTTTTTTTAAACACATTTATTAATTTCACACATTGAATAATGATGTGTACACATATAGATGCAGAAAAGAAAACAAATCATTATAAACATTTTTCATTAACCATGCTTTATACATACGTGTATTCTTATTTAACAGCTCCTGCTCACTTATATATTACATGAATTGCTCAAGTCCCGCTTTCCCTTAAATATTACTCCTCCTCCTGAATGTTATTTTGCATGTAATGTTCCCACAAATTCCATTTATTTGTATGTAATTGGCTCCTTCCCTTTTCCAAAGATGTCATCTTCACTTCTTTTACCTTTGCAGTGTTCAATCCTTCATTTATGGTTGGTTTAGAATTTGGTTTCCATTTCCAGCAATTCCTTTTTTGGCATGCAAAAGCATTATACCTAATAAAATCTTGCTGTGTAGAGGCAATTCCAATCTTATATCCCACCTCAAAAGCATAATTTCCTTAGTTATAACCATTTTCTCACACAGCATTTCTGACAAGGTACTCTGTAGGATTTTTTTTTAATATGCCAATTTTAAAATCTCTCAACTCACAACCTTCTCAAAAACATGTTCCCATTTACTGCTCTCTTTTCTATTACCGCTTCAGTAGTTGATATCTGCAGACTACTACTTCTAACCCTATCATTATTAACCCCCCTACTCAACAAAATGTCATACAAACACCATTCTCATTTCAGTCCATACCCACTGACACCATTAAGAAACTGCTACAAAAACTAAAACCCTGCTCTACCTCAGCTGACAATCTTCCACCACACTACCTTATACTGACTGCTAACTCAGTTGCCTACCCAATCAGTGTCCTTATAAATAGGTCTTTGTCTGAATCAAAAGTACCTACCATATGGAAACAATCTCACATCATCCCCATCCACAAAGGAGGCAACTCTTTTGATCCATCCAATTTCTGTCCTATATCCATCTTGTCACCCATATCCAAAATTCTCGAGAGTGGTATCCATCAGCAGGTAATGCAATATCTATTGCAAAACAATCTTTTGACCAAAATCCAACATGGCTTCTGACCCAGCCACAGCACAGCTACAGCCCTATTATCTTTTACAGACATTGTGAATAAGGCCAAAGATGCAGGATGCTATATAGCCTTGGTACTCCTTAATCTCTCCAAGGTCTTTGACACAGTGTCTCATCCCTTACTTTTGAACACACTGTCTAACTTAGGCTTCTCACATAACACAGTAAAATGGTTTCAGAGCTACCTCAAGGATCGTAAACAAGCAGTGAAATGGTCCAATGAACTCTCACCCTTTCTCTGCAACCCTACTGGAGTCCCTCAAGGCTCCATCCTAGGACCCCTACTTTTTAACATTTTTCACAAACAACTTTCAGACTGCCTCTCACCCTGGGACCCTCATTCAATATGCTGATGATTCCACCATAATCTATAGTGCTCAATCACTACTAGAACTACTTTCAAAATCTCAACAGTCCTTTACTGCAGTCGAATCCTAGCTAAGAAATGCCCAACTCTTTCTTAATCCAAAGAAGACAAAACTAGTACTCTTTCCTCCCCAAAACACCTCCACTGTCACTGATCATTTCAACATCCTTGCATCTGACAACACTGTCATAGAAATAGTGCAGGAAACCAAACTTCTAGGCATTATCATTGACAATAAACTTTCATTTGCCTCCATATACAGCAAAATATAAAGAAAATCTATCTAAAACTGGGACTCATATAGAAACAAACATTTCTTTGCTGCAGCAACCAAAACTACCTTTGCAAAAACATTTTTACTTCCCTTCCTTCTTTATGGTGCCCCTATTCTAACTAACTTACAAATTTCTACCCTAAGCAAGATGGAAAAGTGCTACAACAAAGCTGTAAAGTTTGCCACAAACTCTAAATATACCACTGAAAACCACTCCTGGAATTAAACTGCCTTGAACTCCATAACCAACTTGCCTTTATTCAGCCATCCACCTTGCGCAACCATATTTTCAAGCCTACTGCCTGCCCTGCACTAGTCAGTCTAGTCACACCTAGCACATCAAATCGATCCCTACAATCAGAAATCAAAAATCTCTTAGCTATCTCAAAACCCACAAGAAAACCAGGTCACTCTCTGTATTCATACTCTGTCTCTATACTTTGGAATTCACTACCTCTAGCTACCAGGTCTATGCCTGGCCTAACCCATTTCAAAGCCTCTTTAAAAACTCATCTCAAAAATACATGGC
Organism: Protopterus annectens; assembly: GCF_019279795.1. Classification (NCBI taxonomy): domain Eukaryota; kingdom Metazoa; phylum Chordata; order Ceratodontiformes; family Protopteridae; genus Protopterus; species Protopterus annectens. Next base: position 771,633,101 of record NC_056731.1, read on the forward strand.
TCTGCTCCTGCATAAAGCCTGTCTAATGCTCAGCTCTTCCTCTTCTTCCACACTAGCCTCATCGTCCTCTTCTGTCACATTAAATTCCCTCACAGACTGAAAGATCCTAAGGCTCTTCTAACTCCTTCTCTTTCTATACCATATCCTTAAGCTGCTGCTCAGGCTTTATTGCTTCTATTTTTCTAACCTCTCTCTCTCTCACTATCTATCTGCATCACTAACTTTCTGGTTGCTATTTTTCTAACTGAAACTAACAGTCTATTTTTCATTTACTATAACAGTCAATGTCACACATTGCACTACCTGTGTACTGTTTTTTGGACACACTCTACATCCTGTATGGTGAGAGTGACTATTATTGTCCATAATGTTTTAACTCTATAGAATTGTCTAGATGTGTATCAATATATTTCAACATCTTGTAACATAGTTTCTTCTTTCAACTAATTTTTGTATAGTATTTCTAATGTAATTTGTATTGTATTGTATTATACTGTATTTGTATTGTACTGTATGTGGAGCTTTTCACCGCGGGTGTCTGCTGAAAATGGGTTCTGTAGACCCAGTCAGACCACCCTGGTAAACAAGTATCAAATAAATAAATAAATAAATAAATAAATAAATAAATAAATAAATAAATCTGAAGTTTGCTTGAGGTTAAAAATACATATGCAAACAGCTTCAAACAAAAATCCTAAGCAATATAGTCTTGGCTCTTGGGAGCCGTACATATGTCCCTTCATTGTTCCCTTATAAACTGTCTTTCCAGTCTCTCTTCTCAATCTTTTCTACCCTCCTCTGATTGAGTCATATATTCATCATGCAGTCTTTAGATGTCCTGCTAATTATTTGTTTTTTTCTGATGGAGTCTATTCTAGAATTAATTAAAAACTCAACTAGAGATTGTCTTTCATGTAACACTTCCCTATACCTTTCTCTTTGCCTGTATATTTGTTATCAATCTGTGGTAAGGAAGGCAGTCTGTAACCTGCAATCCAGACTTCTTGTTGGCGTCATCCCACCCTCTAACCTTTCCATCAATAGTTATTTACTCCCAATACCTTGGTCCCTTTGCTAATTGTAATTTTCTCCAAAAAATTCAGTCTCCATCCTGCTTATTTCCTATGGCCCTACTTCAATTTTCCCTATGGGTAAAATCTCCTTAATAAGTTCATCTGTTAACTTAGTTCTTAGATTATTTTCTACACATTATAAATATAATAATCTGTATGGTTATTATTATTTTTGTTAATGTCCTACATCCAAAATCCTACTCTCTCTTTATTTCTTGAACTCCCTTCCTGTTTCAGCATCATGCCTTTCCATTTTTCCTTGCAGACTTCTGCTTGTGCTATGTATACTGAACTCTTAACTGTGCAGCTCTAAAGAATCCCTTCAAATCAAGTAATCCTAAACCATCTTGCTCTGCAGGGAAAAAATGTATCTCACATAACTCAACCCTCTTCCTCTCCCAAATAAATTAATTTGACTCTTTATTAACTATGGACCATAATTTTTCCTCTGAAGTATTAAAACTATGCCTAGCCTTGTATATAAAACTAAAGGGGCTAGAAACATTTTCATTGTTTTATCCTACTATCCATATCAATAATCAAGAAATTCCTGCTTTTCATTTTTTAATTATAATTTGTTTAGTCTCTTCCTCTATATTAATTGCCACCATAATGGAATCATTTTTAATCTATTGATGTAAATATGTCACCCTATCAAGTCGTCATATATAGGTATTACAGAACCAACTCATATGCAGATGCATAGATTACTGCTATAGCTTTTGTTTTATCTAAATTTATTTTATATTCTGAAAAGACTTGAAACTGACTCAAAATGATCCACAACACCAAAATGCCCTTTTCTGGATTTATCAATTACAAAACATTATCTTCTTTGGATCCAGCTAACTTTACTTGTTATCATCCCAGTTACATCCTTGGATCTGTGAGTCACTTGATTTCTTTGCCAAAGCAAATAACAAAAAGGAAAGAAAACACTTTTACCTGAATTAAATAACAAATTACCCTGGTTGTTCACATTTCTTCAGAATGGCTGCTTTTGGCTGTTTACACAGGAGCACTGCTAAATTCTCACCTTATCTCCTTCCTTTGTTTGTGACTAAGGTCTGTCATGCTTATCATAGCAGAATATTTGTTTTATATCTAATTTTCTTTCTATATCTCTTGAACCTGATTTTGGTTTTCAAAAGTCAAAAAAAAAATTGTTTTTTTTTAGTTATGACCAGTAAGTGACTGGAGGACTAAAATACTAATGGCTTGTGGTGGAGTATTCCTATATTCCAACAGTGCTAAGTGAAAATCTGTGCTGCAGTCTCAGTAACTTCTCTGCAATTTCTGTATTGAAAGCTTCATAATCAGCACTATCCTCCTGATTTGACCATTAAGCTGTGAATTCTTGGGCTAGACATAATAAGCTGAAATTATCATTGCTCAAGAAAACTGTTGAACTCCTTGCTGGCATACTGTGGACCATTGTCTGATATTACTACACGACTGCCATCCCCTAAGAAAATAACTTTCAGTGCCGTGCTTCAACTCACAGTATTTGCTAATGTCAGAATCCCCAGAAACTTTGAATACTAACTGACGGATCCATTAAAAGTATTTTCTTTTAACATGTGTGCCAATCTTATTTAATGGTCTGCCCAGAAATAAATGATCTATAACTCTTCTTTCTGGTTATTATTGAGGTAAGCATTACACATGGTAGTTTTCATTACAATAATGCCACTGAGGAGTAAAGGTAAATACAGGGTGATCATCACAATCATCAACCCCTTTTTCCCACTTTTCTAAATGGGGTCAGAGTGCCATGTTAACTGTTGCCATATCTCTAGATTCAGTCCCACACTCCTGCCTTTTTTGACATTCATGCCTGACTGTTGCAGATCTCCTGTCACACAATCTATCCATCTCTTTGCTGGACACCCTCATTTCTTCTTACCTTCCTCCTGTTTGTCCCAAATCTTCACCAGATTGTCTTCTGCTTTTCTGCACATGTGCCAAAACCACCATAATCTGTTATTTTTGATCCTTTCTGCAATTGTGCTATGTGAGCTTCTGCTCTTATGTCCTCATTTCTACATCTGTGTCACAGCGAGGATCCTACCACCTGCCTCAAGCACTTCATTTCCATCATTTCTAGCTTTCCCATCTGCTCTGCCTTTACTTCCCAGGTTTCTGCACTGGTACTGATCTCATCACTGTTTTATACACCTTACTTTTCAGCTTCTTTGGTATTCTTCTGTATTACACTACCCCTGGCACTCTGCGCCAGTTGGCTGCAGTCCCTCTTATTCTAGCTTTGACCTCTTCATTCAGACTTCCCTTTTCCTCAACCAACCCTCCCAGATACTTGAAGCTTTTAACCTGTTCCACTATCTTCCCTTCTATCTCAATTCTCAGCTTCTCTTGATTTCCCCAATTTGCTGCCATGACTACTGTCTTATCTCTACTTAGTTTCATTCTATGTGCCTTCATAGGTTCATAGGTTCATAGGCTAGTACTAGGCTATTGGCCCTAGGGCCTTTACAAGCCTAGCCATAACAATTCCCTGGCTATTTCTTCCCACTCCTCTATCCTTTGCTGTTCTTGCTCAGAGTCTGCCTGTATTGCCATACCATCTGCATACAGCAACTTTGTTGATCTTTCCCCTATGACCTGTTTGCTAATGTAATAAATCACCAGTATGAACAGCAATGGACTCAGAGCTGAACCCTGATGCACACCCACTCCCACTGGGAAAAACTCTGTCAGTCAAAAAACTGTTTGCACTTGTGTCATTAGATCCTTGTACATAGTCTGTACTAATTATATCAATGTTTCTGGGACTTCAAACCACCACAGTACTGCCCAAATTAGCTTTCTTGGGACCTTGTCATATGCTTTTTCCAAATCTAGGAATGAGTCCCAGTTGCACTCTTTCCACATCTCTAGCTTCTTCTCAGCTCTTTGTCATACTGCAAACATCAGGACACTTGTGCTGCATCCTGATCTGAATCCGAACTGTTCTTCTGCCATCTTACTTTCTACTACTTTGCATATCCATTCCATTTATCAATCACTCTCTCCAGAATTTCATGCAGTGTGACCAGAGTTTGATACCTTTGTACTGCACATAGTTGTGGATTTCCCCTTTGTTCTTGCACACTGGCACAAGTATGTTTACTCTGAAGTCATCTTGGATACGCCTTGATCTACACACTGCTATGAGTACCCTCAGAAGTCATTTCTCCCCATCTCACCCAGCATCTTTAACATATCTGCTGTGACTTCTTCTGAGCCTACTGCTTTCCCTTATTTCATTTTCCTCAGTGTTATTCTTACTTCTTCAACTGTGGGCTCTTCTTCTTCTCTCATCATAGGCTTTGTATGAAGCAGTACAGCGTCTGTGGGGTTTTCTTCATTCAGAAGCTGCAGAAAGTATTCCTTTCATCTGCGTTTGATGTCCTGTTGCTGGCATCCCTTATGAAGGGTGTCTGACTATCTTCTTTACCTTACTGTCATTGTCTTGCAATCTGTTATAGTTTCTTTGTGTCATCTACTGACTCACTTTCCTGAAGTTGGAAGGTTGTCTCTGATGCCTTGTTCTTTGCTATTGTAACTCCTTTATTAGCTTCTTTGTTAGCCAACCAGTATTCATTTCTAGCCTGCTCCATCATTTTCTATCTCCCACATTTTCCTGCAGTTCTTCTTTCTTTTGATGACTTCCTGGACTTGTGCATTCCACCACCAACCTTCCTTATGTCTCTTATCTCTGTACTTGGCTTGGTCACATATCAGTTCTGTAGTCCTCACATATGCTATTTTGAGGCACTGCCATTCTTCTTCAATTCCACTTATTTCCACCTCTTCTTGGTGTGCTAGAACCCTGCTTTATTTGTACTGTTGTACTTTTTCTCCAGTCGGCTTCCAAGTCTTCAGCCTTGTCTCTGTTGAACGTAGAGCCTTCTCTGACCACTGCTTGCAGCTGATTGTGGCAACCAATAGTTTATGTTGTGGACCAGCTGTTTCACTGGGGATGACTTTACAATCACTGATTCCATCCCAGTGCCCTTTCCTTACTAGGAATATGTCTACCTGAGTTACACTTTGGCTACTCTTGCATGTGATCTTGTGACCGTCTCTCTTTCTGAACCATGTATTAGCTACTATCAAGCCATTTGCCAGATAAAAGTCTTGTTATCCCACCCAACTGGACCCAGGCAGTCCTCAAACCCTCTTCTGTCTGTCCCACTATGTACATTCAAGCCACTCATTATCACCACCAATTCATGTTGCCCTGCTTTATCTAATAGGTCTTGCAACTGCTGTCTGAATGCACTCTTTTCTTCACTATCACACTTCTGCTGTGGGGCATAGGCTGAGATTATGAATAGTGCCTTATCATTACACTAGAGTCTGATTTACATGAGTCTGTCACTAATTCTGATAATATCTGTCACTACCTTCTGAAGCCTCTCTATCACCAGAATTCCTACACCATTTCCAGCCTGTCCTCCTCCTGAGTAGTAAACTCTGGATTCCAAGCCAAGTGTCTTTGCTGCACTGTCCTTCCATCTTGTCTGCTGCATACATAGAATGTCCAACCTTCTCCATACATCATGTCATCTACTTCCAAGCTGTGTCCTGTCAGTGAACCTACATTGAGTGTAGCAATTCTTAGATCATGTTTGACAGGTTGATTGGTTTTATGTCCAGCTTTCACTCAGAGTTATCCAAGCTAACCCAGGCTGGGCAACTGGACCATGGCTGGCCAGTACCTTATTGACCTAAGGCTGCTGGGCTTTATGGTGGGCACATACTGACCAATGGGGGTACATATACCCCTCCCACTGTTAGCATGCAATCCTGGCATAGGTCAGAGTAGGCAAGCTCCTCAACTCACTTATCACTGGCAAATATCCATGCCCATTTGATGACATTAGTCAATATGACTGAATCACCTAAACATATGATGCAGAGACAAAATGGGTTGCCTCCATCTCTCCACTACCCTCTCGACTGCATTCTCCACTACTCCCAGCCCATAGTACACCTCTTGGAGTGGAGATCATCCATTGTTTCTCTCTAATGAGGCAGGTCTTAGATATACACCAGCTGGTGACCTGTCTCTAACAGCAGTGGTTTGCTGCATCAGATGTGACCCATAATGTTCTGGACCTGCCAAGAAAGACAAAAATGGGAAGAAAGCAAACAGTGATATAATACAAATGATGAGATAAAGAAAAATGAATTGAAGGCTTAGGAATGAAAGGACAGACACTTACCAGGTTGGGAGGCAGGTGCCATTAAGACTGCTGAAGTATCCAAAGACATGACCCAAACAGATAACCTTGTTGTCATGTCCTAGCAGACATTCCTGGCCAAGATAGCATGTCACAGGATATTCTGTTAATATCAATTAAGTGTCATGCATTCTTCCCAACATTCCCTACTTAACTGATTTGGCACTGTTTGGCTGATTGAACAGTGAGTCCTGTATGCAACTAATTTATTCTTGCAGTAAATAAAAAAAAATAGGGCTATATTTCTTTAGTCTTGGCAGTCTTTTATTATGACTGACCAATCATATACCTCATTTAAGTATTTATATGCCTAGATTATTGCTGCGGTAGCATTGTCACCTCACAGTAAGATGCTGGCCGGTTCGATTCTCAGCTAGAGTGTCTTCTGCGTGGAGACATGCGTAAATGAGCATACCTTCATTGAAGGTTGTGCATCAGGGCTGGTAACTCGGCACGTAAAAATCAACTACCAATAATTAGCGGACCAGAGTTCCACTGTGGTGACCCCTAACCGGGAAAAGCCAAAAGACACAACAACATATGCCTAGATTATTCTCAGTAGTCTTCCGTGAAACTGTAAAATCATCTAGTTGACTTCTGGTTAATCTCCAAGTAGATTTTGATACTCTGACAAATGTTAGTAATTAGCATCTCCTTTCCTGGCTTATAATTCATACTTACCTCATATTTCTGTAAATGCAACAACAGTCTTTGAAACCTGGCTGGTGTTTTGTGCAATGGTTTCTTGAATATACTTTTGGTCAGTTTCTTGTATTTCTTCTTTCCCATAAATATATTCATGAAACTATAAACTATAACTATAAGCTCTTTTTCTATCTGAACATATTTTGTCTGACAGTATAAACCTTTGGCCCCAAACAAGTGGCTTATCCTTTTACAGTATCAAAAGGATTGTCTCCTTTTTTTTTTTGCAAGGTAGATGATTTAGTTATTTCCTACATAACCACTCACCCCCTAACTTTATTGACCACTGTCCTTTTATCTTCGACATCTACAACCTGACAAAATGACATACCCCATAAAATGATTGCATTCAGGTCAAGCACCCCAAACAGCATTTCTGAGCTCATATTGCACGTCTGCTTCTTAGACTAGTTACATATTATAGCTGCCCAGGATGATGATACTGTAACAGAGCTTCTTATCCAACTTCTAACAGTTTAGGATAACTAATTTTTGATAATCACTGGGTGGTTTAAGCACAACACAATTGAATAACTCCAAAAGAGCCAAAAGCCCTAGTGCAACTTTCCAATTAGGCTTGACAAAAATGGAAGTCAAATCTAAAACCTTCAACAAAGAACCACTACAACATTCTACTTAATATCACTAGACAAGCTACACATAGGCACAAGTCCATGTGACTCACCTCGAAGCAGATACCTCTTCTGCACTCCTCAAAACAGTTATAGATTGAAATCAACAAAGTAGTTGGCTGGTCAACATAAAAAATACCTCTTGTCAGAACACAATGCAATGCCTAAAGGGCAATCACTTTCCAAATGATTTCATTAAAGAACTTATCAACATTTCACCAACAACAAGGCCTTTCTCTGCCTCTCCTTACAGGTGCCAGCTCCCTGAATATTTGCAACCACTCTTCTTCACCAAAATCAAATCTAAAACAAATCTCATCACTCCTACAGAAAATCCTTCTTGACTCTCCTATTGTCTCTAATAACTTATGCCTATGGTATATGTACTACTGTAGGGAATTCATGATCATGCTCTTACTACATTTTTATTTTCTGCCTCACCTCTAACACCATGCCAGCAATATAAAAAAAAACATTAGCCACAACTGCCTCTAAAGAAAGTAAACAAGCTTCCATCATCTACTTATAGGATCATAGGTAAATACAAGGCTAACTACCCTGAAGGCCCATTTTAGGCCCAGCCAACAGCCCAACCTCATAATCAAACCCTGTACCCTGTACCCTGTATCTCTGAGGTGAAGACCTTGACCATAATGCCAAAACTTCCACCCAATTACCATACTACCAATTCTAGGTAAAATTCTAAGAAAACTTATATATCAACTCATCAACTATTATAGAACTTATCAGAAGCAACATGGATTTTGGTCAAGGAGGAGTGCTGTGGCTGCCCTAAGGACCCTGACAGATGACATCCTAAAAAATATGGGATCGGAACCTACTTAATTGCCTGATTCATTGACCACACCTGCAGCTATGATTTAGTTTATCACAATAGCCTTATATCCCACTAAATCAATACAGGAATCTGCCCATAGACTTTAGAATAGTTCACAAGTTTTCGCTTAAATAGATAATTCAAAATCAAAATATGTTCTCTTTTTTTCCAAAGCTAAAACTTAATCAGATGTTACACAAAGAGCTATACTTGCTTCCCCTCCACTTTTCTCAATTGTTGTTAACACAATTCCATTTGACTTACCAGACCTTCAAATACTACTCTATGCACACAGCATGGTTCTCTACAGACCTAGATCCATCAACCAAGTTATTCAAGATGCAGTTCAAATGGACCTACTAGCTCTGTGCATTTGGCCTGCTTCTAAAAAGCTCATTGTAAACCCCTGTAAAACTAAAACAATCCTCTTTGGAATGTATACATTACTGAAACTACTACCACATTCAAATACCAAGGAAACTGGACTTTTATGCCCACACTGCGAAAATTAGAACAAAAATGAATTGCTTGTTTTTTGGGCCCCAAAACTGTCTTGTTTCTTTTCATTGCCAGCCAAAGCAGCCATAGATAAGGGCATCCTATTTGCCAAAAAGAAATGTGTCATATGTAATAGCTGTAACCTTGTTTTGTGTTTTTTTTTTGTTTACTTTGAATGAATGCTTTAGATTTGATGTTCCTTGTTTTACTAAGCAACTTGGGCTGATCAATGCTCTTCTCTGGTAAAGAAAAAAGCATCCATCCATAGACACACACACACACACACACACACACACACACACACACACATATATATATATATATATATATATATATATATATATATATATATATATATATATATGTATGCCATGGTACATTTATCTAAATAATGAATCTGCCGTAGAGCTAGAGGGGAACAAGAACCATCTGCTTAAGGATGAGGTGGGGATGTCTGCAAATATACTTCATCTGAAATATTGAGTAGTGATCCCATACTGCACCTGCAGCATGCTTCTCTCCTGATAGTGATTGATGCTGACATAGTTGATTAATATGATTGCCTTTTGCATCAAATGGATGAGTGAACTGACAAAACAGTGATTGATAAAGTGGTTAGTAGGCACTGTGGGGGGGAGTTTAAAAAAAACATGTGAAGTAGTGGTCAGATAAAAGAAACAAGCAAGCACTTGTACATAACACACAAAAAAAATGTGTATTAAATATTAACCCTGGGATTCATGAAGGCTGATTTTCCATGCAGGAACATGTAGGAGCTCCTGCATAGAAAATGGCTGCTGAGCAATCCAGAAAAAGTGCTGTTTTCACATGCACGAGTGGCCCTACACTGTTGTAGCATGGAAAACCACCAAATATGTAAATTACCTCATTTGTTGGTGAAAACCATGCAAATGAGGTGATTTTGCTATCCACCAAGCTGCCAGGTCTCCGTGCTAGAACAGTGTCAGTGCAGAAATGTATTCGGCTAGTAACCGAATACATTTTTGCATCTGACAAAACGGAGGCATGACAGCTCATGTTGTTGTTGTTGTGTCTTTCGGCTTTTCCCGGTTAGGGGTCGCCACAGCAAAACTCCGGTTCGCTAATAATTGGTAGTAGATTTTTACGTGCCGAGTTGCCAGCCTTGATGCTCATGTAAAAGCATGTATTATGCCAATAGCCAAATATAAGGCCATTGGCATTAAAAACAGTTTTTTTTTTGTTTTTTTGTTTTTTTTAAATTAAAGTTTTTTTTTTTTGGCTGATCTCGGACGTTTAAGTGTAGGGCAGCAAATAGTGCCAAAAATAAAAAAAATGAGAAAAGTCAATTTTAAGTTAATTCTGCATTTTGCCATTATAGTCAATGGTATGCAGAATATAAACAATACCAGGGAGCACTGGTTGTCAAGGGGAAAGGGTCCATTTAAGTGCAGTAACTAACCACCTACACAGTGGGGTATGCAAATGAGGGAGTTATACTGAATCACATATTTCTTTAAAGTGTCAGGTTGTACCTAACCGTGTAGGTACAGGAATACATCAGTACAAGTCTAAGAGCTGTATGACTTCATAAGGGGGTGTGTCATGCTTGCTGTAAGCTCATTGGAGCTCTGTGGCCCATGTTTGCCCTTAGATAAGCACAGCTAAGGAAGGGGGTGTGTCAAATGTGCCTGAGCACTGTGTATATAGCCTAAAAGGATGTGTGTACCACGCACCAGGATTTAAACCAAAAAAAAAAAAAAAAAGAGAGGAAATGGCAGCACTGGGTATGTGCAGCGCACCTCGGGGCTTAAATAGGGAGGAACTGGGAAGGGGGAACAGCACTAGGAAGGCAATCAAGGAGAAGTAGCATAGCTGGCAGGTGGAATGTATCAGGATCAGCCAATTACACATGCAGCAGCCTAGCACACTAATATACACTATGTAAACACCCTACAGACTGTTTTTTTCCCACAAAGTCTACATCACCGCTGTACACATATGGGGGATTTTTAACTGACAAAACTTACTAAAAATGTTAGAGGCTGCTGCTGCTTTACGTCATCAATATGTGCTAGAGACTGAGGGTGGTGAGGAGGAGAATGCTGACAACCGACACACAGTGAGGAGGAGGAGAAGAGTGTAGCAGACCCAGGGTAACCTACCAGGGACTACATGAGCTGGAGATAGTAGAGCGCTATAGGGAGGACAGGGACATTCTACAGCAAATCGTTGAGCTGTGCTGGCCATGCCTCACACATAGAACCAATAGAGGGGAACCCATCCCACTGGATACCAACGTATGTCTAGGCTTAAGAATACTAGCCACAGGTACCTTCCATAGACCAACTGGGGATATCATGGGGGGGGTCTCACAGGCATCAGCAATCAGGCTACTTCACCAGTTCCTGGATGCCATGACAACATGCCAATGAGCTCATATATTTCCCCACTGCCTGAGAGGCGCTGACCAGACATATGCATCTCTTCCACTGTATATCAGAATACCCTGAGGTAGCTGGTGCTATATACTGCACGTACATCCACATCACAGCACCACCTGATGAGCAGGGCAGGATTTACATAAACCACAAGGGCTTACCCGCCATCAACTGCCACGTCTCATGCGATGCCCAGGGAATTATCATAAATGTGTGTGCTGGCAGCCCTGGAAGCTATCATGATTCCCACATCTGGCATTGCTCACAGCTGTATCAGGCATTTGCCAGGGGGGACATCCCATATGGCCATCTAGTGGTAGATGCTGGCTATGCACTGGAGCCGTGGCTGATGACACTCAACAGAAATGCACACACACCCCTGAACAAGAACACCATAATGAGGCACACACACAAACCAGGATCATTGCAGAGCATGTGTTTGGCATGCTCAAGTCACGGTTCTGCTGCCTTGACATATCTGGTGGAGCCTTGCAGTACTCTCCAGCTACATGTACACAAATGTTCATAGTATGTGCCATGCTACACAGTATGATCCTGTGGAAACAGCTGCAGCAGGAACAGCATGGGGCAGGGCCACACAGCCCCCCAACATTGCCAAGGCCAGCACAGGCACAGAGGGACTCAGAGTAGGAACATCCTGAGCCTGCCCCTGTAGGCAGAAGGAGGCATGCACAGTATGCCCAGACCTTGGCAAAGAGGCAACACATAGCACACACACTGACACTGTAGGGAACCAGGGACTGATACCTCTCTCTGACTCGATAAAAGAGATGCCAACATGACTTTACCATGAGTAGGAAGTGTAAGGGCAACCAACGACACAAGCCACCATCCAGCAAAATTAAACTTTATTCTAGCTGTCACCCCTTGTCACAGAAGAAATCAGTCGTGAAAGGGCAATTAGTTAGAGCAGCCCAAATGGTTACTAGAATGGATGATTTCCTCTTGGAATGCGACCTATTGAAAGACATGTTTATTAAAAGGGGGTACCCCCTCAGGATGGTCTCGGAAGTGATGTACAAAGTCCAAACTAAGAGAGACACTGGTTTTTATAAACCAATTTTAAATTTAGGCCAAGCTGGCTTACTTATGACTTCCACACAAGAGAATTTACCAGCTGAATTGAACTTCGTTTGTTCATTTAGTGTTGATGCCAGTAACATTAAAGCTATAATATTAAAAAACTGGCACTTCCTAACTAATGAGAACACATTAAGAGAAAACCTTGTAGACCAACCTAGAATTGTATTCAGAAGAGGCATTAACCTTAAAGGTATTTTGGAGGGGGATAACATACCATTTACGACAAAGAAGGGTATGTTTAAATGTAACATGTATAAGTTTTGTAAGTTCATGACCACGGGATCTTCCTTTGTAGTGGGAAGTGCTACATTTGACATTAACCACAAGATTGATTGCCAAACTAGAAGGGCAGCTTACTTAGCCAAGTGCAACCACTGTCCCGCATTCTATGTTGGGAAAACCGACAGGAGGTTACGAGAACATGTGTATGAACACCAGTATTGCATTAATAAAAATAAATATGAGAATGCCTTAGCTAAACATATAGGAACCTACCCCCAACACGAGTTCAGTTTTAAAGGGATAGATATTGTTCCAATGAACGTAAGAGGTGGCCCACTGTCACTGCTACTAGAAAAATTAGAACTAATTTGGCAACTCCGCTTGGATGCAAGTTGTTTCCTTGGGTTAAACGACTCTTTATCCATTAAGTGTATTTTGAGGCTTAAGAACCTGGCTAGATAACACTGTCCAATCTTGTTTAACAGTGCTGTTCATGGTATTTTTATAAGTTGATTTAACACTGACCATAGAAATTTAGGTTTATATATTTTATATATATATTTTTAATGCTTTTAACATTTTTACTATATAAATAATAATAAAAATAGAATTTAGCTTTTAACAGGGCATTTTTTTGGGAGAAGTGTTGGTTGATTACTTGTATTTATGTACTGACGTTTTTACACATTTACGTAAGTGCTTTTTTGCTACCCATTTACTGAATTGCTGCTTTAAGCATTTCATTGCCCTTAATTGTTTAATTACCAGTATTCATAAGCATTGCCATCTGAAAACACTTTGTCTGAAGAAGTTTTGTGATTCATACAGGACGAAAAGCAGTGAAAATTGTGTTGCTTAACAATAAATTTTCATTTCATTTTGCTGGACGGTGGCTTGTGTTGTTGGTTGCCCTTTCATTTGTTTCAGTTGTTTTTTGTCTTACTGCCTTGGATGAATAGGGAGTGTACTATGTGCATCCAACATAGTCAGCCCTCCAGCACTGTCCCCAGTATTGGCCCAACAACAAGGTAAGTCACCTTCCTATCAATTATTGAATGGAGTAGTATGTTCTCATACTTGTATGTATGATATGGATGCAAGCATGCAAGGGAATTGGGTGGTTGAATGGGATAGCAGCTGACAGCTATATGGGACAGCAGGAAATTCATAACAAATACTGGTGCCAACACACTAGGCAGCACTACACAAGGTGACAACCCCCACCGCAGTACATGTAATCGCACAAAGAACTGTGGGTGTCAATAGGTCACATACATGGATGTCTATATGGGTCACATACCCACCACCAGCCTCACCCAGCAGGACAGGTATAGATGACCATAAAGAAAGGCCAGGCTAAGGCTCCCAAATGATGGCAATGGTGAACAGCCCCCCACCAGACCTACACAGACATATTACAACAGGTCTAGCAGTTGCATTCTAGTTCTGAAGGGTAAGAAGTATGAAACTGAAATATATGCCATTAAGATCTAATGTGTGTACTCTACAGATATGCCTCCTGTCTCCATGATAGGTCACAATAAAATATGAAATGGAAGCCAACAGAATAACCTAAATGCCAATACAGTCATTTCAAATGTTAAAGTCTGCAGGTGTGCACCCCCCCACAATCCCATGTAAAAATACAGTTACAGATAGCCTGCAGCATTTGACCTACAGTCCTCTGGCAAAGGCCCACACCTCACCCATAGTGTCAATGTATTGAATATCAGGGGGTCCCAACTAACAACCTAACATTGTAAACAGAAAACAAATGCAAGGCCATGTTGACAAATGACAGTAGCATGCCTCCCTATGTCCTACTGCAAGGACTGTGGATCAGGCCATAAATACTACTGGGATAAAGGCCCAACTATAGGGATATTTCTTATATAATGTTAGGTGGAGGAGAGAATAACAGAGGGTGAGTGTAGAAGCATGGATGTCATGGAGTGTGTTAAGTCTGAAACTCAAATGTCCACCCATAATACCCCCGACTGCAAACCCATGAATGAATAGCCAGAAAAACACTTGCAATCCACAGTGTGAAGGTAAACTGACCAGATGTATGAGTCCTGCCTCTGGATAACCTGGGTGTATCTGTACAGCTGAGAAGTATGGCCCCGGCAGGATATGGCCATTCCGTGAAGTTGAGAAAAGCACGACAAGGGGATCTCCAGCCAGCATACTACCAAGGTGCTGGACCATATACACAGAACCAGGAGTCTATTGTCTGTAGCTACCCCTCCACAATGGCAGGAGAGTGCCAGAATGTGTAGTCTATATGCCTCAGAATATTGGTCTCAGTTTCATTCATCTTGTATTTCCCGATAAATGACTGTGAGCAAAGAATGATAACTGTCAGTAGTTGATGACATGACACATCACAATGTAAAACAGTACATATGTCAGAAAATCTATGCTGCAACCAAACATGTCACACAAGCAGCACAGACAGCAATAGTTACAGTATCCCTTGTATTTTAAGACCATTGTATCTCTATATTGGCAAACTATCTACAGATGTCCTGAAGAAACAGTTTGCTAGGTGTAGCTGTAGCACACAAAATCCTGAACTGGAGTCCAACCCTCCCTGTAATGGATGCACACACTCAGTATAGAAGGTCATACTGGGCATGCTCCTACACTTAGAGAAATGAAGCCCATGTCTCACAACACAGTGGACTACAGATATCTGTTATTCACAGCTGTCTGTGCACACACACTAAATTGTACATCATTGATACTTCACACACACACACATTGGATAGGAATACTCACACATATCTAAGGCCAACATAATATAATATGTCAAACATACACACACAGAGACATGGGGAAGAGAAAGACAGACAGTGACAGAGAGAATCCCATTATTAGGCCTGTCCCACCCACTACACACCCCATTGGCCTATATCACATGATGTGCTGATGTCATTCACTGTAGAAATACCTTTGGTTAGCCCTCAGCTCTCTAGACTCAGTGGTGCTTCTGCTAAATGTGTAACACTACAGTACAAATAGGTATCCATGTAGCAGTTGTAATCTCAGTCCTGTCAAATGTAAAGTTGTGTGTGAGTGTGTGTGTGTGTGTGTGTGTTTCTTGATGAATGTTGTTGAGGCCATTCACACTCACTAAACTTCCCTTACCCTTCTTCAGCACTGCTGCTGATGTCATTCACCTTCAAAGATACCTTTGAATAGCTCTCCAACATATAAGCTCAGTGGCGTTTGCAATAACTGCATAATACTATAGTGTAGCAAACTAGGTAGGTAGGAGTTCTAGTCCTGATCCTTGTAAATCTGACTGCTTGTGTGAGAGAGTGTGTGTGTGTGTGTGTGTGTGTGTGTGTGTGTGTGTGTGTGTATCCTTGTAGAGACCTGATTTTGTGGTCATTCACACTTACAACACTTCCCTTACCCCTCATTTAGCACTGCTGCTGCTGCTGATGTCATTCACCTTCAGAGATACCTTTACACAGCTCTCTCTAATATGTAAGCTCCATGGCTCGTGCGATAAATATGGAACAATGTGGTAGCAATAACTACATAGGTAGGGGGTTGAATATCTTTCCTGACAAGTGTTTGTGTGTGTACATATGTCTAAATGTATATGTCTGTACCCCAAAGAATTTGGTTCCATTTACACCCAGTACACATCTCAGTGCCTGACTTTAGCAGTCCTGCAGATATCATTCACCTTAGAAGTACCTGTTGGCAACTCTAGACCATGTAAGGTCAGCAGTGTATGTAGTAAATGCATAACATAATGGTCCAAAAAGATAGTTAGATAGATGCTTGAACATCACTCCTGGTAAATGTGTGTGTAGGGTAAAATATTTTGTGGAATCTCTCACCCACTACATCACCCAATGCCAGTATTTACAAAGGCTGGTGATGTTCCTCACCTTAGAAGTACCTTGGGACAACATCCCTCCTATAAGCTCTGTGATGCGTGCAATAAATGCGTAACACTGTAGTAGCAATACATAGCTAGGTAGGGGTTCGAAGCTCAGTGCTGGCAAGTGTGTGTGTGTGTCTGTTATCAACATCCTGTGTGGGGGTTGGTGTGATTGTGTAATAACAGGATCCATTGGGGGTGGGTTTTGCTAAATTAGTATGTTGAGGACCTGGTATATGTCCCAATGTCCACATTACATGGCCAATAGTTGCCAAACACCATAGAGGTTGGTGTAGACAATCCACAGCCCTAAATGTCTAGTGCCATGTGCAATGACTACATGACAGTATGGTTTAGTGAACAATATAGGAAACCCTTTTAATACTCAGAGACCACTCTCTACCCCCGAATCATACACAAACACACTTGGCTAGGAAACAACCATTATATCGGTAGTTCCCTTGCAAATTGCCTCACAGATAGTACCCAAGGTATGATTGCAGTGGGCTACATGCCTGTTGACCACAACAGTACCACTGACACCAGAAAGTACTTTGATGTGTTACATCTCCTGACTGAGTGTGTGTTATCCATCAAGTAAAAGGACATGGCACCCTGTTCCATCCCATCAGTAGCTTAATCAATGTGTACAGTGGCCCTTTTGCCATATTCCCTACTGGACTCCTGCAACAACTGTAGAGTCTGCAAACGTATCCCACAAAGGGAATACCATGTTTTATACACATACCGTGTATGGACAGATGCCAATAGCTCCACTGAATACCTGTATCATACTGTCAATGTAGGTGCAATCCCTACCTCAGTTACATAGCCAGGTCTCATCAAACGAGGTCAGGAATGCTATATCAGAAGATACCAATCTGTCCACACAACATGCCTCAGAGACCTCAAGTCCATTTTCACACTTCAATGAACATGCATGTGGGACATGTGCACAACCCAGACACTGTCCATGTTATGGAATATAAATCACATACATGTGAAGCAGTGCACATCACTGGCCACCCACAATAGAAATCTGGATGAGTGGATGGGAGATACAATACTCACCCCTGGAGACCACTCCAGTGACTATACTTCTGAGCCACACTGGGGAGTATTTTCATGTGGCCTGATGCCAGGGTATTCCCTTGGGCTAGCCTTGTACAGCCTTCAGGCCCATTCACCTACTACACACCAATGAAGTGATGAACCTATGGATCTCAGTACTGGCAAGTGTGTGTGTGTGTGTGTGTGTGTGTGTGTGTGTGTGTGTGTGTGTGTGTGTGAACAGTATTCCCAGTGTGTTTGGATGATGCATATCCCCTGTGGCTGTGGTTATTAGCAATCAGAGGTGTGTCCAAACCAGAGCATGTAGCATTCTCCATTCTACAACAGATGTTGTAAATCAACATATACCTATGTACAACCCTCAGCCCTATAATCTGTGAGGCATATGCAATCACAGTGTTACAGACCAGGGATTACCATGCACATACTGTTCCCTGTCTATAACATGGCTGATATGTTACTACACTGTCATACCCCATGGTCTTGCTGCAGGGCCACATCCTGATGACACAGATGCCTAGAGCAGAAATGGGATACAGCATGTGAGAACACTTTCACTCAGCACTTCACTTGTGGGGGGAAGAGTAGTAAAGCTGGCACTGAATGTGTTGCCAAGACTGTGGCCAATATCTGTTGTCTCAGGATAGGTATTAGCATTGTGCAGTAAATTGCAGAACTTGTGTTTAATGCTGTGGAGGTTGTTGATGTAACTATCAAAGGCTGTTGTGACTGTTGTCACTGTCTGTTGCATCTGCTGCCATAGATGCCTATTGGGGATTCCATGAGGGATCCAACATTGTGTTTGAGGCTAATAATGGAGTTCAACAGTCATGGGAAACCACCTTTCCCTGCAACAGTGTCCTCCTTCTGATGTACAATTTAGTAATGGCAGGGGGCCATCACATTGTCTCCCAGTGTTTGGAGGACAGTGTCTGGGTTCTGTTGGCTCGAGCTAGTACCATGCATTCATGTACCTGTTTGTACAGTGCCTGTGTGTATGATTCCACAGTCATGCAGCTATTTCCCATTGCCATGGGTGCAGTGAAGACATCCACCCCTGTTTTCATGGCTGCAAACTCAGCTTGGGAGAAGTTTTGCCAGGTGGTTATCTTTGTGGGGGTTGTGGATGACATGTTGAGTTCCATGATGATTACAGCCTGTGTGAATCTCATCATGCAGGGATTGACATCTGTGGATGAGCAACAGTCCCATATTTAAGTAGTCAACACAGGTCAAGGTTGTTGCATCCTCTACCAGGGGTCAGTATGAGCTGGTGTAGGGCAATGGAAATGATGAATCCCAGAAGTATTGGGCCACTGTACTGGCGGTTGGCTACATTCCCCAGGTGATGGAGGGGTAGTTGAAGACTTGTACTATGTCATTGTTGCATTGGACCATCATAAATGGAAGGGTAAGGAATGTGCATTGACATTCTAGGGACATAGATGTGGACCCATAGCAGGCTATGGTCTGGATTGCACTATTACCCCAAGGCAGTTGTACCAAAAGTATCTCCAATGCATTATGATGGGATACTAGTCTGGAGGTGTTCTTATCCATAATGAATATGGAGACAACACCACCTGCAGAGGTGTGGTCCATGTTTGGGTTCTGACCGCTGTAGAATACGTCATAGACTGATACTGCAGGTCTGCTGTCTGCTGCTGCGAACCACCTGTCCATTACAGCAGACATGTGTCCTCCACTCCAACAACTGCTATGAATGACTGCATCCTGACAGTTAGATATCTACTGTTGAACAGCATGACCCTCAGATTGCATACATGTGTAGCTGTTATGGTGGTAAAAACATTATGAACACTGCCAAATAAGGCACAGTAGGGGTAATAAGACACTTAGCCAGTACCTGGCAACCCAGCGGTGACAGATTTAGGACATCCATTGAAAGTCATTGGGTTCTGTCAATCATGTCTTCCCAAGCAGAGAGGTTCTGGATCCCCTGAAAATGACACATAACATGTAAGCCAATGTTACAGTCAATCATCTGTTGATAGGACTGCAGCATCATTCTGAGTGACAGCGGTACACTGCCCAGGGCTACTGTCACACCTGCCTGGACTGCATAATCAGAAAGTTCAACTATGTCTCCTGTCATGTAGTCCAGGAAGGTATGTCCCAAGTCATTCACACCCACATGGATACAGAGTGACACTCATAGTTGTTGAGGAGTGACATGACTGGCTGTGTCATGGGTTAGTTGGTGGGATGTGATAGATATTTGGCTGTTACCTGCTCCATATTTAACTTAGTGAGTGGGATGTGTGTGCTTCAGTATTGAGTTACCCATGATCACTGTATTCTGCAAGGTGGTTAGCGTACGAGCTTAGGCTGGGGGCACACTGTGTAGGTTAAATATGTGTCCCTTAGCATGTGTCATGTCACGGTGTCTGAGTGAGTTTCTGCCTTGCTGGTCTGTGCTGTTTGGGTAAATGTCCATTGAGTGCCTCTGGGAAGGTGGGTGTATGGCTTTTCATTGTATGTCATGGCTGTCAAAGTGGATGTCATGGTGAGCTACATGTTCCACATGGTGTGGTGCAGGTGTTGATCTTATCCTCTTGACCTGCTAGCCCAGTCTTTGCTGGAGAGTGCATATGTCCACATTGAGTGATATATGGGTAACCCTCACAGGTCTGAGTGTTTTATAGTTTAGAGGGGAGGGTTGTCTGTGTACATGATGCAGTTGCAACAGTGCCCCAGAATGGACAAGTACACCAGGTTAATGGGTGAAAGCACAGATAACCACCCTTCAAACATGCCAAAAGGGGTGGACATAACTAGTAAGTACTAGGGCTACATCTATGATGAACGAGTACTGCTGATGGCTCCAAGGTGTGCCACACTTCTTGATACAATAACCTGGTGAAGTGCTAACCCATAATGCTAGTTGAAGTGCAAGATAGAAAGAACTAGCATGATGCATGGGTGGAACAGAAGGCAGATTGTCTGCCACCTGTAATACTTTACCACAGCTGTGCAGTAATCAGCAGCTTTGGCCATGTGGCAGCTCAGTAAGCTCTGTAGCATGTGTGGTAACTGCATAACACTATAGTAGACATACCTAGATAGGCAGGAGTTCTCATCCCAATACTGGCAAGTGTGTGTGTACGTATGTGTGTGTGAATCATGTACTGTCTGGCTCATACCATTTTTGATCTGTGTACTACCTTTTACACTTTCCTTCACTCCAATTTCATAGACTTGTTGATGTCATCCACCTTAGAAGTACCTTTTGAAGAGGTGGACATGTATAAGCTCTGTGTCGCATCTCATAACTGTGTAGCAGGAATACCTAGGTAGGCAGGAGTTTTAATCCCAATACTGGCAAGTGTGTATGTATGTGTGTGTGAAGCAAGTACTGTTTGGCTCCTACCATTTTGACCTGTGTACTACCCTTTGCACTTCCCTTCCCTTCACTCCAGTTTAGAAGACCTGTTGATGTCATCCACCTTAGAAGTACCTTTGGAAGAGGTGGACATGTATAACATCTGTGGTGCATCTCATATTTGTGTAGAGCTATATTAGGAATACCTAAATAGGCAGGAGTTCTAATCCTAATGCTGACAACTGTTTGTGTGTGAGTGTAAGGATCATATCTTGTGTGGCTTATACCATTTTGATGTGTATACCATACATGGCCGGTGACCACCTCCCACTGCCATTACTTTATATAGTGTGGAAACAGCTTTTGGCTCACATGCAGCAGGTTAAACCATTATACAGTCCTCTGTACTGATGTGTCTGGAATATCCTTATGTTTGAAACCTATACATGGTCAGAAGTGGTCTGTGTGCCTTAACAATGCCCATGTATATGATATTATAGCCAGACAGGCCACAGTGAGTGTACTGACACATATGGTAGCATGAGGTATCATACCTGACTGAAACATCATGCTGACAGGACGTCTGCCACCCTCACAGGTAGCTAGCCTTGTAGGTGCAATGCATGAGTCCAGATGCTTGGTTTCCCAAGTGAACTGTACCTATTATGGGTCACATTAAAGGCTGGAAGAGGTGTGGACTGTCATATTGTGGTCCTAATTAGTATATAACAGGAACACCTTGCATCTTAAGAGGGTGTGTACACAATTTATATCTCTGCCCAGATGTCTTGGCACTGACAAGTTGTGAGGTATGCTACAGGAATGTTGAATTCACGTCAGATAGGCCCCAGTGCTGACCACTGTGATGAAATACAATGAACCCCAGCACAAGAGAACATGCACAAGCAATATAGCTATTACATAAAGCAATATAGCTATTACTGATGGTTGTGTGCATGGTAAATTAAATACGCTTCACATACCTGGGGTATTGCCAGGCAACAACAGAACAATGTCATACTCACCAGCTTCAGACTGCTGCCCCATATCCAGACCAGAGAGTTCTAGGTAGCTGTGAAAGGGAGTTATTGTCAGCAGGTGCACATGTAGCCTCGGTACAAGATGGATGCAGCATACCTGCAATAATACACAATATCCTGTCCTCACCATAGATGTGCACCTCTGTGCATTAGAAAAACCCATCCACAACTGCATTTGAACCTGCCACATGCGTGTAGATACAATACAGATACATGTATGTCTGACACATTAGTGTACTAATCCCCACTGGGCCCTTACCTGCACGTTCCTCATCCAGTGTCTGTGTGCAACTCACCTCCACAATGCTTCACTCAGCATCATGGCTTTTGTGTTCGGTGTGTGACCCAAGTGTGGTGAGGAGCTCCTCAGTGGGTGTCAGTGGGGGATGGATGGCTGTGCCCCCACCTGTGGCTAGCTGGTCCATTGCTACAGCAGCAGCCCATTGGAGGGCATGGCATTTGATGTCAGTGGCCCAATGCTGCACATGCTCATAAGTTCTGCTGTGCAAGCCAGCATCATTTACCCTGTGGACCACACTGTTCTACAGGGCAGTCCTCTCCCACACATCTTATGCTCTCTGTCCAAATGACAGGCCATAATGTCCAATCACATATTGGGTGATGATGTCTGTTTCCCCAACAGTGAATGCTGGTAGGCAAGCACTCTGCATGTTACCTGGAAGACACAAATAGGAAAAAGGTCAGAGGACCACATACGGTTGTCAAAATGCACATCAACAGTGGATATTACTTGTAAATAATCTACACTACACTGAAACCCTCCAAGCTATCATGGCTTTAGCAGCTTGCATTACATGCCTGTCCCTGAGCTATCTTATTCCCCCAATGTTGGACACTTGATTGCATAATCTTCTATCCTTCGTTCATTTCTGTGTAGAGGGTTGACAGTGGGCATCTTCCATGTGGATGGTGGCACGTCTGTGTTTGACTGTGTTGTGTGATGGAGCTCTGAGCACATGCCTGAGTTCATGTAGGAGGCAGACACTGAAGTTATTATGCCCCATGGAGATATGCTGTTTTTGCCATCAGTAGGCAATATGTACATGCTCACCATTGCTGAGGGGAGTAGTGTGGTTGATGTGCATATCTCCCTGTACAACTGGGGTGGACAGGGTGGCGATGTTCCCACCTAACCTGTGTGATGCATGTTGCCTATATCCATGGCATGTGTGTATGAGGTGTTATTTACCCTCAGTACAGGGTGAATTGTGTTGTTTTATCTGAGACTTATAACATATGTGGAGACATGGTTGCAATTGTCCTTGGTGGTGTGGATATGTCCGATTCATAGTCATAGTCAGCCTTACAGGAAGTCACCTGTGAACTTACATGCTTGCTCAGATATAAGTAGACTTGCTTCTAAGTTGTTGCCTGCACCTATGAGTCCCTGTACAGCCAATGTAGCAACCTATTATGTGGTTTGTATATTGCTGCTGTCCACCAAAGGGGATTACTTTACCTTGGTGGAGGCTGGATATAGAGGTCAGGTACTGCTGTGTTCATATAGCTACAGTGGATATAAAGGGTACATACCCCCTAATACACCACCTGAAATTTGCACAATTGGAACATGACACCACCGTAACTCATTTCATAACAATTTCCACCTGTAGTGTGACCTATAGTCTGTACAGTTCAATTGAAAACATAACAATCGGATCTGATAAAACATATGTAAATAATACTCCATACAATAAGCCAGTAGAATGAGTGTGCACACCCTTAAACTGATATGTTGTCTATGCACCTCTTGGGATGGTTAAATCATTCATCCATCTTGTTCTGGACTCTAACATCATGGCACATCTTCACTTGGCAATAGTTGGTCACCTTCCTAGAAACACCTTTGATTGTATTTCAAAGGAATTGTACAGGTTAGAGGTCACATAAAGATGAGAAACATTATGAAATGATCTTCTGTGGTCTGATTGTCATACAGCACACATACCTGGCAGTCTAACATGGGTGTGTACACTTGTGATATCCACTGTATATAGGTGGGGATATAGTTGGTAGTGGTAGGCATGGGCAGAGGGTCATAACACAGGTGGACACTTCTCTGATTAAAAGCTGAATATCATGCCTACTCTAGTACCCATATCAGTGTCTGAACAATGCAACAACCAGTAGCTGTACACATTTACGTCTGTTGTATGCACTGACACTTGTGCAACATGCACAACCTATGTACCTGAAATCTTTAAACCCATGTGATTTAGTTTTGTGCCTTCCAGCTGAACATAAGCATACATACATGTGCCCAGGGGATTCCTGGTATATATTTCTGTTATATGTTAGTATGGCACACTGTAGTTACAGTCTTGCAGATCAATCATACTTCTCAACCTGTTACAGCAGTATGTCTGGACAATGGCACACATAAATTGGTGTCAACGGGAACGTCAGTACTGATACTGCAGATAGGGCCAGATGCTATGGCCATAGCAGCTGTTTAGCAGGACATTAGTACAGCATGTCTTGTTGTGACATATTTATTTATTTATTTATTTATTTATTTATTTATTTATTTATTGCAGTTGGTTTACCAGGATAGTCCATTGGGCCAAATGAACCTGTTTTCAATGGAGTCCTGGGGAGAAAAGCTCCAAAATACATTCAAAGTTACATAATAGATACAATAGATAGTAAAAATGAAGACAATATCAAATAGTACAGCAGGTATACAGTTAAATACATTGTGCAGAAAAACTTATTAACTATTTAGCACAGCAAAAATTTCCATTTATACAGAAAAGTTAGGAAAACATAGTTACTAAAGGAAGAGGAGATACAAAGACATAATATAGTGGGGGAGGAAGAAACATAAGGACTTGATTAATAAATTCTATTGAATTTTCAGGGTATATTAAGGATGTGAGCAGAGCAGGGAGGCGTATGAGAAGGAGTAGAGTAGGTTATGTAGGGTGGGAGCAGGAGCATTCCCACTGTGATGCTAGGTGTGTATAAAGAGATTTTTTGAAAGCAGAGTGATTAGAGGTGGTGCGGATGAGTGGAGGAAGGGAGTTCCAGAGGCGAGCTAGGTTGAAGGATAGAAGGTTTTTGCCTGGGGGATGTATAGGTTTATGGACTTTGAGTAGGTTTTGATTGTTTGATCTTAATACTCTATTGGGTAGGTGCATTTTAAAGGCAGTAGAGAGGGAAGGACAGAGGGAGGGGTTGAGAATAAGCTTATGGGCTAGAGTTAGTTGAGTGTATGTTAATTGATTGGGAAGTTCTAGCCATTTTAGTTTCTGGAGGGAAAGACAGTGGTGGGTGGAAGTCTTGTGGCTGGTGGCGAATTTTGCAATTTTGTTGTAGCAAGAGGAAAGTTGTTTTTTGAGAGAGGACTGAAGATTAGTTAGGAGCGGGGCGCCATAGAGAAGGGAGGGGATAAGAAAGGAAGTTGCGAGAGTTATTTTAGTAGCAGAGGTAAGGTATGCATTTTGTCTATAAAGCATGCCAAGTTTTTGATGGGTTTTTTTGATATTTTTTTGTAAGTGAGAGGTAAATTTAAGTTGGTTGTCAATTAGTACCCCAAGTAGCTTGGCCTCTGAAACCATTTCTAGGGGTGAGTTATTTTGGCTACTGATTGAGAATGTATTCATATTGAGAGAAGTAGTTTTAGAAGGAGTAAATATCATAAGCTTGGTCTTGGAGGCGTTGAGAGCTAGGTGATTATTTAACATCCATTGCTCTGTTGTAGAGAAAGCATCTTGAGTTAGTTTTTGAAGAGTGGTGATAGAGGTGGATGAGCAGATGATAGTTGAATCGTCTGCATATTGGATGATGTTAGAGAATGGGATTGATTTGTGGAAGTCATTTATAAATATGTTGAAGAGAACGGGACCTAGAATGGAGCCTTGTGGAACACCTGTGGGGGTACTAAGGAATGAGGAGGTAGCTTTTTTCCATTTTACTGCTTGAGTTCGGTTGGATAGGTAACTAGAGAACCAGTGTAGGGAGGAGGAAGAGATGTTAAGTTCTGAGAGTTTAGTTAAGAGCAGGCTGTGTGAGATGGTATTGAAGGCTTTGGAAAGGTCGAGTAATATATTCCTCCAAATCATGTTTACCATTATTACAGCCCAATTACTACATTCAATTATTTGCTTACATGATCCACTTACCTTTTTACTTTCTTCTCTTTTCCACTTTATGCTTAATTTGTTATTTCTCTCTCTCTCTGTGTGCACTACAGGGATAGAGCTGGTTTGAATAGGTGGCAACATGGCTTTTGCAGGTGATGTTCATGACCAGGTGATGTCCTGTGCACCTATTGGGGTTCCTCACTTGCTAATTGCATGCAGCTTCCAACAGCCAATGTTATGGTGACACACTCCTATAAATGAGTACTCCATGTGAGCATTGGCCCTTTCCCTTACTTGTGAGGAAGACATCCTGGAGTTGTGTGAGCTACTACCTCTTACAACAAGACTTGTGGAGACAAGCCAACTAAATGTTGGGGAATGTTCAAGACATAGGGGCATAATGTGAGTATGGGTGTTATATGATTGTGATACTGCTAGTTTAACAGGGTTTGTCTGCACATGCTACTTCTGCATGGGTTTCTGGCTTAGACCTGTGGTAATGACATGTCATTGATACTCTGATGTTTTACACATACAGAGGAAATATACTATATCATGGTTGCATTGTCTTTTGTCATTGTGTCATACTGGTGTTGTTGGACTGTCCCAATATAGTGATCATAATAGCACACTGCTATTTGTCTGGCATTGCTCATATGACATATTATTTGGTGGCTGGCCTTAGGGGACACACCACAGTGGACCAATTTTGGGTGTATGATCATACAGCAGAATCACTCATGGCACTCAGGAAACTGCCTCAGTAATGATAGTATCTTGGTTGTATCACACATGTAGTATGTTGTTATACTGTGGGGTATGAAATGTGTGAGCAAGTAGTGGATAGTGCCAGCCATGATGGTCTTGCTGCATATATACATACATGACATCCATGTATTTGAGCCTGTAATGTGTTTCCTTTTTGGTGTGTTTCAGGACTAATGTATCATAGAAGGCATGATCCCCTTCTCAGATGTGGAGAATGAAGTAATATGTTAAGGACTATGACATCATCATCAAATCCTCCTATTCAGGGGGAGGCATGACTGAGAGCATTGGGCTGCACGGTGGCCAGACCTTGTCCAGGAAGTGAATGAGACTGGCCACCAAGACAGCACATATGAGCAGGTCCAACACAGTGTTATGGATGTGTTGAAGGCTGTATGAAGAAGGGCAGCTGATATAGCCCAGGATTGTGCCATCACCGGTGGATGGCCTGAAATGCAACAACTACTCACAACCACTGAGGAATTGCAGATGAACCTAGGAGCATACAACAGCTCCCAGGCATCCATCACATCATGGAGGTGGATGCCACAGTGTCCTCAGCAGAGGAGCATGCAGGTAAGCTTACTATGATTGCCATTTTAATACTATAGCACTAATTCTGTCAGGTTGTACATACCATAATCCATAATTCTGTCGGGCTGTGCATACCTTTACATGGGTGTCAGGTCTATGTGCTCTGGGGAGGTTAAGCTCAGTTGTACACTTATGCAACATGCATTGGTACTGAAATTACATCACCCTCACCATTTTACAGGCCCATCCCAAGGCTGTGATCCTGCTCCTAGTAAGCTTGATACTGTTTTGTTATGGAACATACATATGCTATTAAGGGTAAGAGCCAAGATACCTACCTATGTACACTTTATGTTGTGTGTAACCAGAGTAGCATGTTTGTATGTTCCAGTCTGGAACCTAGGCTTCCTAGAGTGGGTAATTACAGGAGTGTAGTTGAATGAGAAGAAACACTTTTCAGTTAGAGTTCAGAGTGAATAAGCCTCCTGGTGCACATGAGGTAATTAATCCAACATGCCTTGTACATACCAAAAGGTTGATGGTACATACCTTAGGCACTGAACCTTGTAGTTATTCAGTATATATTTGTTAAGATAGGTGTACTGGGTTTTATGTGTTGTTTTATCAGATATAGTGCCATATTGCATATCTGAAAGGTACATTGTACTGATCAAGTGTCATGTGATTTACCTTATGTGCTTGTTATAAAGGCCTTGAGTTGAATGTGTATTTTGTTGTCTGAAAGTCTTGCTGTGAAAAAGTCTGCTGTACATGAAAGCAGAGATGATAGGATTTGAGAGTGGTAATGCAGTTTTGGATCCTCATTAATTTGTCTCTTTGTGGAGTTTCCATACATAATAGTGCAGGTAGTAATGTACTGCTTTTGTCTTGGTTTCCACAGGTGACTGGGGGGGGGGGGCTGAGGTCTATCCACCACACAATGTGATGTCAGTGTCTCTTCAGACTCTGATGATGATGGTGGTCACAATGAGGCACAGGTGGGGCTGTTGGGGGCTGAATCTATCCCAGAGGTTGACATCCCTATTCTACCCCCATTTTCACTGCACACAGTCAGTATGCCCACACATACCCAATCCCCACAGACCTCAAATATAGGACAGTCAGAGTGTGGAGGCAGTGAACAGGCCAGTGTGGCAACTATAGCTTCAGTGAGTGTAGATTCTGGCCATAGCCACAGATCTGGCGAGGTCCCACACAGGTGGATTGACAGGGGTGATCCTGATGTCCATCTGCCACCTGCTGCAGGTATCACATCACATGTCACTCAGCACGTTTTGGGCCATCATGGAGGCACAAGCAAGTTTTGAAAGGAACATCAGATTAGGGTTATGGATGCAGTGCAGTCTGATATCCGTGATTGCCTCCACAACATTGACAACAGCCTAGATTGGTTCACTGATGCAGTGGACAAACAGTGGGCTGACACAGTGCCTGTCTTGGGCCATACATTGCCATGCACAGTTAAGCTCCCATAGTGGCAGTACTTCCAGCACTACAGAGGGGAGTGTGCTGTACACATCAGGATGTGGCAGACCATGGGAACATGCTGCTGGGTGGTCTCGTGGGGGACATGATCCCAACAGACAGTAGTCACAATCAGGTACTAGCACTGTGTCTGACCTTTTGCATGGTAGTGCCAGTGCAATTCCTGGCAGAGTTAGTTCCCGTGTTCATGGCTGGAGACGGTGAACTGTCAGCTCTACTATGTACAGTCCACACCTGTCCAACATAAACATCTGTAGGGCTAGCAATGAGTTTGACTGTGTACATGCACACACTCACACACCACTGTCACATGCAGGTCACCTACAGATACACATGGCACCTCTCCATGGTCCATCTGACCCCCTCCCATTCCTGACTCACACATGCTGTTAATTGTTTGGGCCAGCCTAGGCCTCCAGCACCCTTGCACATCACCCTGTGCAAGTGATGATACCTGTGCCACATCCCTGTCATCCTTTCCATTGATGCAGGGGAATGAAGCTATGTGTCTGATGCACTGGGTGACTATATTACTTGACATATACATGTGTAATGCAGTATTGTTTGGCCATGCCACTTGTAGTGATCACCAACATATACTGTATGCTGGCATGTGTCATGAGCACGCAACATACTTTTGTGGATCTTATTTTGTATGATGTTGTACTGGCAGTATTGTTAGAAATTGACAGGTATGTCATGGACTTGTGTATGTTTCTGTTCCAGGAGTCTGAGGGGATAACCTATGGACACACGGTGGCAGTGAAATTGCACAGCATGGCATGGCAACACACCAGAAATATGACTTCAGCAAGGGAGAGCAGTATACATGCATGGCTGCATAGGTTCACATGTATACGACAGTCTACCAAGGACAATGGAAGTGCACAGCATAGCCTTGTATTCATAATTTATGATAAGGTATGCTACAGGTCAAAGTGTGACCTTGGTGGAGTGCATATGCTGCCTATCTGTTGGAAGCATAGTAGATGGATGACTCACTGTAAGGACATTAATCTACTATGTGATGTTAGTACTACATGCCTGTGGGAGACATTTGTCTAGCAGACATAAATACACCCTTGAAAGAGACCCTGCTTAATGGTACACAGAGCACCTCAGTGCACCTCAGCACATGCTATCTGTTTGACGGGGTAGGTGGTCATAATCCCAACGTATGCCATCTGCCTGAATCACTCTTGCACTGGGGAAACATGTGCTAGTCCTGTACCAAGAGGTATACAGATGCGTCTGATTTTTGAGGGCTATATGGAGATTATGCTAGTTAGGTTCACATGCCCTATGGCTCTATAACATGATGTATACTGCTGTAACAGCCTCACACACAAGCATGGCCACATTCAGGCTAGCACCACTTCCACTCACTGCATACAGGACACGCCAAGGCGCACACATACTGCAAGTTGGCTGTATGTAGATTAGAACACTTACCTATATACTGGTACACACTACAGATCACAGTACCCAATGCACCCAATGCAACTCATGTCTGGTAGTACTATCAGTTTAGAACATATAATGCTTGTTGATATTAGCAAGCCTTGTTGTGGTCTGTCATTTGGGGGGGGGCACATCACCCACTACAAATAAAATGATTCAAAACCCTAGCTATGTCTAAGTTACAACGGTGATCATATGCTTGCCATATAGATATACAAATTCACTTCAGAAAGTTGAATTTCCAAAACTTCGAATATCATATGGTCGAGACCATATGATCAAAGTTTTGCAATCTTGAAACTATGAAATGCATCCCCAAAAATACAAAAACTAAGTTTCTCAACATTGTTGTAGGGGGCAAGCACCCTCTGCACCCCCCACATCTCCGCTAATTAAATATACTAACTCTGAGATCACACTACAGCAAGGAAAAAGGAAATCTCCCATTCTGCACTGTATGCAGATCTCTTTTCAGAATTTCAACCATATGAAATTTGAAGTTTGGAAATTTGACATTCTGAAGGGAACCCAGATATACACATGCACCATGTTGGGTAGAGTGAGATTAGAACTCCTACCTATCAAGGCCTATATATTATAAATCTTAGTACTTATCACATGTGCAACAGCTTATGTCTGATACTATATTGTCCGCTGGTAGTCTTAAGGTGGCTGACATCATCAGGACTTGTAGAAGACAGCAGTTTGGAAACCAGCAGCAAGTTACACGCCCAAAAAGTGCATAACCATTGTTGCTGGATAGCACGAGGACATGTCTGTTTTGTTTACATACACACACACACACACACACACACACACACACACACACACACACACATATACAGCAAGTAGCCTGGAGTGAGATTAGAACCCCTACGTATCTAGTATTACACACTACAGATCACAGTATTTATCACACATGCCACAGTTTAAGTCTTATTACTAAACTGTCAGCTGGTAGTCTTAAGGTGGTTGAGATCATCAGGCCTTGTAAAATCGGGCAGTGTGGAAGCCAGCAGCAAGTAACATGGCCAAAAGGTGCATAACGATTGCAGGTGGATAGCCCATTAGGGCATAGCAGTTGTTTTGCAGGGGTACACACACACACACACACACACACACACACACACACACACACACACACACACACACACACACACACACACGTGGGCTGCAGTGAGATTAAAACCCCTACCTATCTAGGCTTATATACTATAGATCACAGTACATGTTGCATGCACCATGACTTACATTTGGTACTAATCTGTCAGCTGGTAGTCTTAAGGTGGCTGACATCATCAGGCCTGGTAGAATAGGGCAGTGTGGAAGCCAGCAGCAAGTTACGGGCCCAAAAAGTGCATAACCATTGCTGCTGGATAGCCCATGAGGGCATTTCTCACCAAGCGGGCTGTAGTGAGATTAGAACCCCTACCTATCTAGGTTTATACACTATAGATCACAGTACTTATTGTATGTGCCATAGGTTAAGTCTGTTGTACATGTGATTGCAGGCATAGTACTTGTGCATTGCACAAACTAGGCTTGTGTTGAATGGCATCTGGGGGCTGCAGAGTGATATTGCTTCTTACTGTTATCTGCATGTAGTATTCTAGTAGTGCAATAACTGATTTTATCCTAGCTATGTGTGTACAGTTATCAGTATGATCATATGTGGCTGCTTGCAGTTAGACAGGTGAAACTGATGGCATGGACAATGCGCCCTGTCCATATGTGTGTTGACACCATAATATATTACACCACCTGCTCATCTGTGTCTGTGTACGTGGTGACATCCAGCAGGCATAGGGGTCTGTAGGTAAGTGGATTATGTACTGTTGCACCCTTAGTCTGGATCCTTTGAGCAACATTATGGCTGTGTGTGATAGTGCAATTTACTCACCATTATTAGGGTATGTCAGACAATGCAGACATCCACGCCCATATTTCTGTATATAACAGGGATGTATATATAAGCGTGGCTGTGTGTGTGTGTGTGTGTGTGTGTGTGTGTGTGTGTGTGTGTGATATGTATATGTGTTCTGTAGATATATGGGGGAAGTTTATGTATCACTGTAATATATATATATATATATATATATATATATATATATATATATATATATATATATATATATATATATATATATATATATATATATATATCAGTAATTATCTATTTGACACTTCATAGCAATAGATATACTATGCATGTGAGAGAGAGATACTGACAAACAGATCTGTATATGTCTGTATGTATAGACATTTATACATAATAGGTCATTTCAATGTAGGGTCAACAGAATTGCACTCATTTTTACTAAGTGTAAGGGCATGCCCAGTGGGACTGTCAGTACTTATAATGTGACTCCAGGCCACACCTACCTGCACTCCAGTCTGGGATTTTGTATGTTACAGACATTAACATCCATCCCTGTTTCTGCAATACTGCACTTCACTCCAAATGTCGACAGCATTTTCAGCTGTCTGCTGTACTAAATATGTGAGTGAGGTTGGTAATGTTACACCACCAACAGACTGACAGTCTGCATACCTCTCAACTGACTTGATTTTCACAGAATGTCCAGTGATTTGCCTTATATGTTTGGCCTGTTCCTCACACATTTGTGGTCTTCCGGTGCTTTACTGAATGTTGACATCAATATAGTCTACTAACTACAGCCAAACAATTATGAGTTGGACTTTGTATCCATCAGAAAATATGTACTGCTGCAACATCTTTACTTCCAGCAGCTGTCTAGGTTTACGTGACCAATATTTAAACTCTGTCTCTATGTGTGGGCCTTTGTCCCCCCAATCTTTCTGGCTTTGTCCAGATTTCTTGCACTAAGAGGTTAGGAGGTATGACAATTCTGTGAAAACACGAACATACTACTACCTCACATGCAAAAGATGTGAATAATTCCAGAGTAAGACCATTACTACCATCAGACATGCTAGCTTCCCTAGTCCACTGAGCCATACAGGTCACTAGACAGAGAGGGGTCATCCATCACACAATCAACAGCAGACATATGAACATTGTTATCCTGCATGAAGAGAAACATATAGAATGTGTGAACACTTTCTGTGTTACAGCCCTGAGATTGCCTGGTCCACTGCTATGCCATAGCTGATTGTCTGTTAATGTGGTTATATGGGTACACTACTGTGTTGAGGGTGGGGGAACAACAGCACATGATCAGTTTGGCTAGACAGTAGTCCAGATATCATGGGTGCTCACTATTTAACATCTCTCTTGCCTGATGTCATGAATATCTCAACCACAAGACCTAGTTAAAATTAGGGAACACATACTATTGGACTCGGTATCAGTTGTCCCATGTGGATGTTAACTCAGATCATATAGCCCACTATATTTCCTTGCACAATAGCAGCAGATCCATATATACAATACCTTATTATAGTAATCCTTACAATTAGTGTGTAGGTTAGAGACTTACCTTGTGAATGCAGCAGTTGGCATAACTATAGTTCAGAGCTGATGCTGTGTGATGCAAGTGGTACACAGTCCATACATGGATAGGTACAGGTTGTGTTGCTTGCTTGGTATCAGCTATTTTAATATATGTGTGTGAGTATGAGTAAGGTGTCAGTCCCTGGGGCCCTAGGTTGTCAGTGAATGTGCCGTGCGTTGTCTCTTAGCCAATGTCAGGGTGTACTGGGCACACCTACATCTACCTACAATTACATCATCAGGGGGCTCCTCGTCCGAGTCCTCCTGTGAGTGTAGCTGTGTTGATGTAGACACTGGTGGGGGACTGTGTATCCCTTTCCTATGCTGATCCTGCTGCAGCTGCTTCCGCAGGATCATATTGTGTAGCATGACACATACTGTAACATATGTGCACATGTGGCTGGAGAGTACTGCATGGCTCCGCCAGCTATATCGAGTCACTGGAATGGTGACTTCAGCAACCCAAACACATGCTCTATGATGTTCTTAGTTTGTGCATCTGCCTCATTATGGCGTTCTTCTGTGGGTGTGTGTGCATTTCTGATGGGTGTCATCATCCATGGTTCCAGTGTGTTGGCAGCACCCCCCAGTAAATTGCCATGTGCTATGTCCCCCCTAGAAAACATCTGGTACAGCTGCCAGATATGGGAGTCATGATAGCTGCCAGGGCTGCCAGCATACACATTCATGATAATGCCCTGAGCATTGTACATGACCTGGCAGTTGATGGAGTGGTACCACTTGAAGTTGACATAGATTTACCCTCCTCTCTGGATGGTGGCTTGATGTATACATGAGTGAAATCTATGGCACCAAGTACCTCAAGGTAGTGTGCTACATGGCAGAAGTGTTGCATATTGCTGGCCCTTACCTCAGGGGTGAGGGGAAAATAAATGTGCTCACTGGCATGTGGTAGCATGGTAGCCAGGAAATATTAGAGTACCCTGGATACTGATGCCTGTGAGACCCCCACCATGTAACCAGTTAGTCTTTGGAAAGTATCTGTGGCTATTATCCTAAGGGCTACACATACTTTTGTTTCCACTAGGATGGTTTCCTTTATGTTGGCTCTGGGTCTGAGTTGTGGGCAGCAGAACTCAGTGAGTTATTGTAGTATGTGCCTGTCCACCCTGTAGCACTCTACAATCTCCAGCTCATGTAGCTCCTGGAAGGTTACCTTGGGCCTGAACACTCTTCTCCTTCTCTGCCTAGGCCTATTGTAAGTGGCAGCAGCAGCACTGACTTCACATATAACACATACAAGTGTAGCAGACCTGCAGCAGCCCCTAGCATTCTTTCAGTTAAAATTCCCAAGTCTGTACACCAATAGTGCAGAATATGAGGGTGAAATCAGATTGTAGGGCATATGCATACTTTATAGTGCTCTACTGTAGGTACTTCCTGCCTGATTGGCTACCTATGATGCATTGCACCTGCCTAATATATCCTTGACATCATTTAATGGCCCTTGTTTAAGTTAAGCAAGGATCAACACTAATTAATACATCACTGACCTTTTAGATAGTCTGAGCACTGTGGTGCACTGTGCAAACTCGTGCCCTGTAAGTAAACACTGCTTAGCAGTTGGTGGACACACCCCCTAGACTTCCCACACTCAGCAGAGTGGTGTGCTGTGCAAATACATGGAAACACGTGCCTCGCATGTAAGCAATGTCAATTCGTCAGTGCACATCCCCCCTCCGACTTACACACAAGGCATAGTGTCGCACCGTGCAAACAAGAGCAACTATGCTCCAATCAGCTGAGTGGTTAGTAGACACACCATCTCCTGATGTCATATACCTCATCTGTGGATACCACATGGTTCTCAGCCTACACAGAGGAGATCTGCAGACATTATTACCCCATTATGCTAATGAGTAACTCCACCTCATTTGTAAAGTGATCAGTGCTCCCAACCTGGATACTACATACATCCATGCCTTTCCACATTAGCAACAGCATCAGTGCAACATTGTAGATATTGCACACAGGGTCCTGTAATCCATTTCTGTCTTATGATATTAATATTTGATTTTTCCATGATTTATATTTTTTTAATAAGGCATGTTTATGCACTACGGCTTGCAGCACAAACATTCCAAGATTCTGAAAAAATATATATATATTTTACATATTTACTGTAACTTTTGGAACATACAGTGGATAGTTTTGCTCATACCTGTGTGTGCTACATCATTTCTGTCTATCTAAATACAGTTCTGCAGCCCTTTTTGCGTGTCTATAGTCCTGTACATGGAATTTTTCCATGTACACTACGAGCACTGACATGGGGTCTGCAGGACTGCCTATCTGCTTGGTAGATTGCTCTACCTGTTTCATTTGCATGAGATTCACCTGATTATGAGGTGATCTGCATGCCACAGAAGCTTCTCTGTTGGCACTCGTGTACATTTAGTGATTTCCCCCCAGCAGTTCTTACTGAATCTAAAATTGTTCGCACCCATGTTAGCAGTGTGGTGCGATGCCTACTTGAAAAAAAAAAAAAAAAAAAACATGTAGGCTATATTAAATTCCCCCTAGAGAATTTTCAGAGATATAAGCATATAATATTCACTTCATATTTTTGAAATAACTGCAGGTAACTAAACATCTGTTCCTATTAAATGATTAACTAAAATGTGCACAAGTTATTTTAACAAATAGAATGACTTTATTTTTACTTACTATGTGAATGGCATTTATGAATAATAGACTTGCTTATATCATTAAGATTTCTAGTGAATCTTTATTAAACAGCTGCTTAGCCGGTTTTGCTCAGTAAAGTATGTTTTTAATTTATTTCTTAATTTCTCCACAAAATTCATTTTTTCCTCACATACAGTGCAATCAGTGTCAGTTCTACATAGTATGGGCCATATTTTTATTTTATTTTATTTGTTTAATTTGGTAGAATACTGGTCTTAATGGAGCTTTTCAGACTTGGCCTTGGAGCTCTGTCTGGTTAAATGGCTCAGTCATGCAGTTAGACAATGGAGGCTGGCGGAATCAAACCCTGGACCACAGGAAACAGCTTGTTAGCAGCCCCTTAAAACTCCGTGCCAGCTGGTAGACCTCTGGATCATAAACATCAGAAGGATAATACATTGTCTTTTACTTTTGTCCTGCAGGGTTTGGGACCATAACATCTTTCTATTTCTGCATATATCCCATGAGCACCATTCCAGACTTCTTCAGCTGTTGTCCAGGCACCCAAACACTAGGCTGGATTATATCCATTGGAGACATGCTCTTTACTTTTGAGTTGGATGCTATCCAGCTTGTCTTCCATTCCCCAAATCAAAACCTCATAATTCTGTTGTTTACTGTCTCTCTCAACATCCCTTGTACGGAAAATGGGGGAAATCACTAAATGTTTGGGATTCTGATATGAAAATATATCACCCCAGTGTTCTGTCACATCCTAACATTGTGGTTAATTACCTTTTTTTATTCCAAGAGCCAATGTATTGTTCCTGCCACTGATATTTTGCATCACCAGCATTCTCTTCTCTTGTCTTCACTACTTACTGACCTTCATCACTTTTATAGACAACCCTCATCCCATGTATTGAAATGACTGTCCTCATAAATTCCCTCCATATTGCGTCATACCATTTCCCCACTTCCTCAATTTTTCCATGTTACTTTCAGCATTTTCGTCATTCTGTTGGATCTGTTCTAGCATAATCCATATGATTTCTTTACTGTACTTTTTTCTGACATGACGGCATCTTCTAATTGGGAAATTCTGTCAGACCTCTGCTCATTTATCTGATTTACAACAGGCACCCTTATACTATCTCTTTTAATTACAGATGTCACCTGATGGAAAATGAGACAATTTTCTGTCTTGTAGGTTATATTCCCTGCTCTTCCATTCTCAGTTATTATGGGTCCATTCCCCTTCTGCATCTCAGGTATTGATATCAGACACTCTGTTAATCTCTCTATTATTTAATTGGGGGATGTCTGATTTCTTTTTTCTTCTTCTTTCTTTCTTTTGAATCTTAAACTTCACATTTACGTATTTAGGTCGTTAGTACTATTTCTATAGTGGCTGGATTAACACCTATGATGACGGTGCAGTGAATGACAACTTCCTATCATGTCTGCAGTTTCTATGTGCACTTGAGTTTTAAATGATTTCTAATTTATTCACTTTGATGGTTACACACACACAGACAGGGTTTTTATATACCTTGACTAACATAAGTTAAATGATATTCCTGATGAAACGATATATATCCTTAAGCTCTCCTTCTCCATCTCTTCCCTAAACAATACCATCATTAATTTTGAAACTCATACAAAATTAGTAGGCATGACAACTGATGACCAGCTAAAATTTGACTTACATATCCAGCAATCAATTAAGAGAACTAATAAAAAAAAAATTTCTATCCTCCGATTCCAGACTCTCCCTAGCCCAAGTTGATCTACTTCCTAGCCTCCTCTATGCAGCCCCAGTTCTTACTAATCTTCAATCTTAACTGCTTTCTAAACTGGAACAAATTTACAATAAAATCGCAAAATTTGCAGCTAACTTACCAAATTCCACCCACCATTTCCTTGCTTTCAGTAAGCTACACTGGATTGAATTTCCATATCATCTCAAATTATCTCAACTCCATATAACCCACTTTCTTCTTAATAAACCCACTACCTGTCCCTCTCTTTCCAATCTAAGAAACTACTATACACCTTTCAGGACACAGTACCGACAAATTCCTTCTTGAAAATTATAGATCTAAAATGAATATTGACAACCTTTTATATAAATCCTCAATGGCAAAATTCTGGAACAACCTCCCTGCCAATTTACATAGCATTACTCAAACTAACAGCTTAAAAAAAAGAACTAAAAAACTTTCTCCAGAAAACATGGTTATGTCCCTGCCAGGACCCTACCTAATTTTTATTCTAGTATCTGTCTCTCCCTCCTTTGAGCAGTGAGTTGTTCTGACTCTGCCCTGTTTGGGTAATGCTATTGAACTATATAATCTCTATGAATATATCATGTTTATATCATTATAATTACTTGTGTATTATTATGTACAATTTTACTATGTATGTATACTGTGAAATTGTCTTAGTTTTCTTTTTTATGAAAGTTACTACTGTAAAGTAAAATTGTCATTATTTTTGTCTTGGAGATTTTCTCCTTGGGTCTCTACTGAAAATGGGCCTGTACTCAGTTGGACCAACCTGGTTAACAAATGTGAAATAAATAAATAATAAATAAATAATCAATGTCATTAAAAAAAAATGAAGACAATATCACTTTTTAGTAACCATTTGAAACGTTGGGACACATGGAGCCTGAGCCAAACTTGCATATCCAAGCTCACCATTTATCAGAATATTCCCTGTTCTTCCAAGTATACAGATCTCAGAATTTATATATATATATATATATATAAGTTTGGGGAGAGGGGGCTTGCCCTCCTGCAAAAAAAAAAAAAAAAAAAAAATTAAAGGGGAAGAGCAATGTTTGACATTTACACTTCTGTATTTTCAGTCTTTTCTTTCAGTGTCTCAGGACTCAACACTACAAAACGTAACATTTTAATATGGAGCCATCTTTATTCTCCCCAAAATGCAATGCAATGATTTTTTTTTACCTGATTATACTCATCAATTACAAGCTAGAATTTTGATGCTGGTACTTACATGGAAAAAGAGTATCCTTAATGTTATGCTTCCAGTTTTCTCCTCATAGAAAAAAACATATACCTGATTTAAAGTACTTTAACAACAACTGCTTTTCCTCTACTCCTTCATGCACATTTTCCTTGGAATGAAGAATGAACTGCAGATGCCTGACATCAGTATGCTAACAACCAATCAGCTGATAAGGCACCTGTGCAGTCCAATACAGCACAGCGTGGGTCCTAGTATTCCTTAGTGAGGCATTCTGTGGGAAGCCAGGGAATGGAAACAAAGGCAGGGGGTTCTAGAGATGTTCACAAAGTGCAAAGACATAGGTCACATAAACCTTTGGAAGGGATGGTAGATATCCGATTTTAAGTATATCACTGCATAATTTCTTCTGCTGAAGAATAGTAACTGTTCTTGCACAATAGCTGAATAAAATAATTGATCGTCTATCTATCTATCTATCTATCTATCTATCTATCTATCTATCTATCTATCTATCTATCTATCTGTCAAGCTATCTATCTGTCTATCTAGCTAGATAGCTATCTATTTGTCAATCTATCAATCACTCAATCTATCTATCTATCTATCTATCTATATGTCAATCTATCTATCTATCTATCTATCTATCTATCTATCTATCTAGCTGTCTATCTGTCAATCTATCAATCTGTCTGTTATTGGTGGTAACCAAAATCAAATGTAGACCTTGAAGGCAGTGCTTCTTTGTAGACAGACACCATAAATGGTTATGCTCAATATTATGTGCACAACATATATTACAATAATGGTCAGCAGTGGATCACATTTGTGCCCCTTCAGCCAACTGCTGTAGCTATTTTGTGACTTGGCAAGAAATAAAAGTGGGAGCCATGACTGAATATTATACAACATAATGGCAATGAGTAAGAATTGTGTGTGCTGGAGAAGTTGTTATCATCAGGCTGAACAGTCAGAGGGAAGAAGGAGAAATAAAGGAAACAGGCACAATAGGTGTGAGGACACTTTATGTTGGCATAACAGAAGAAGAAGATGAGGGTATCATTCTGATGATGAATAAGCCTACTAGAAAGGACATTTTTGTGCAATAAATGTCAGTATTGCATTTTTGTTAAAGGAAACAAATCATGCAAAGTGAATCAAAGGCACAAAGAAATAAATGCAAGCAGTTTCAAGGGCTGAATCATTTACTATGTATAGCACAGTCATACCTCTCAACTGTCCAGATTTTCACAGAATGTCCATATTTTGCCTCATATTTTTGGTCTGTTCCTCATAAAATTATAGTTTTCTGGTAAGTCACTGGCAAATCATTGTGGATTGAAGTCAGAAAATAATGACAGACTTTTGAGTTTCAGACTTCATACCCTTCAGAAAAACTCATAATAATGCAAAGCCTGTTATTCTATCAGCATTCTAAATTAGTAAGAACAATATTTAAAAATTGTCCACATTTTGGGGGTCTTTGCCCCCCCCCCCAATTATTCATGGCTTTGTTCAGATTTCTTGGTCTAAGAAGTTGAGAGGTATGAGTCTAGTTGTGCATACAGGTGATTTACTAGCAAAGTACTTTTTTAACATAACAAAACTTTGTAGGAGTTGTAATTGCTTATGTACTTCATTTAAGAAAATGTTAGATTTACATGCATTTTTATATATTTGATTAATAGTATCTTATTAGTGAAAATATATCTGTCTTCTTTCCACAACTTACTATGTACAACTCATGTTAATAACATCTAAAATATTTCTCCAAAGATGGGCACAAAGACATGCTTCAGAAGCTGTTAAAGTAAAATGATTCACAATATATTAATTCTGTTCTTCTCTTGTTTTTTTAAAGATATATGCTGAGCATAGTATCTCTGAATGTAAAATAAATATGTTTTGTTATAATCAGCTTTTTTGAAAATAAAATAAATACATTTTACTATAAGCAACTTATAGTATGGGAAAGACTGGAAGCAGAGTATGGGTGGGAGTTTCATAATACGATATAACATTTTAACACTACTTAATGCAACAGAGGTATGATTTTTGTAAAGTTTGAAGCTCAGAAGACACCTTATATAAAACTGCTAAAGGGCTTGGGTCTTAATACTTCTGAAATGAAACTTACTCAGACCCTGCAATTTCTAATGAAGGCATCTAAACAATACTTCAGATACTTTCAAATAGTACATATCTAGAGATATCTGACACAACTAAATTCCTGGGAATAGCAATATATACCAGATTAAAATTTGACAATTAAAAAAATGGGTATACTATATAGATCTAAACTCTTTGTAACTGATTGTGCTGCCTAAAGAATTGCATAGGCCTGTTTCTACCCAAGTCAGATATATGAAGCCAAGATTCTTTCTAAGCTAAATACAAATGAGTCCATGAAGCCTGCAATCAGACTGCTGGCATTTGCTTCAAATTGTATTACTAAAGGTCATTATTTCATTGCCTTAAAACAAATAAACTCTCTCTGCTACAACTACATTTGCCAAAGTAGTGATGAAAGCATTAAACAAAATCATATTTGCCAAAGTAATGCTGAAAATTATATCTCATCTCATACAAAACCTATTTTATGATAGTACTAAAATCATCTTGCCTTTCATTAGATCCGTAGGGTTAACACTAATTTGTTTTGCAGTCATTCTGTTTTCCAAATGGGTTTAGCAGGGAAGGTTAAGCGTTTATGTTTATTCCCATTATTAACATTGTGTCCCTGAGACATCATCAACTCTTAAACCTTATTACACACAATTATGTTCACTGATGAAACGTGTTTTTATTTTCTTTATCAAGTTTCTGTTCACTCTTATTCTCTCTCAGTAATGGTTGTGTTCTAGGATGTATCAGTAATTATGTACTCAACTAAAATATCATAAAAAGGGTTCATTTATTTATTTTGTGATTTGGGATTATGTGCTCATATGTAGTTTTAGACTGTGTGATGTTTACAGCAGAACAGATGAGTCTTTAGATAATTACTGAAGAGCTTTTGTTCCCCATCTTTCAATGAAACTGGGCTCCAAACCATCAAAACTTCCATGTCAGAAAAGACAAACAGGCAAGCATACTAACAATAACATCTCAACCAATTAGTCAATTATCAATCAAGCAATCATAAATTAAAAATAAATAAATCAACTCACACACACTTACATGCCCAGTCTCACATCTGCATTCAAGATTCCAGACACTGCTGAACAAAAATTGAAATTATATCTGGTTACAGAGCAGAGATTTGTAAACTGGTAGAGTACTACAGATCCAGAATCAGCTGACTGAATCAATCAGTGATAAATATGCAGCATAGAAGATGAAAATGTATGCCAAAGTGTCCATGGGAACAGCTTGAAAACATTATAGGTAGCTGCAGTGAGATTTGGTTGACTGTGTCTTCAGTACAAATGACTATTTAAATAAACCACAGATCATAATGTTTCAGCTTTGAAAAAAAAAATCTCACACTATGAAAACTATTACTGGTTCAAAAAAAGGGCTCTGTAAAAACTGCCACAAGAAAAGGCACTCTTAATGAGCTATTTTTTATACATTTAAAAATAAACAACAATTGTCTTCCAAAGGCACCAAGTATTTTTTCTTCAGAGTACAGACCTACTACCGCTTGTCTGACCTCCCCTCAAGCTAGTCCTAGTAAGAACCTTTAGCAAAATGGCACCCTCCTACTGGAATGACATTCCTGGGGACATAAAAAGCTGCAATGACCTAATAACATTTTAAAAAGTCTCAAGTGTCATCTAGGTAAGATAAACGCTCATGCTTCAAAGATACTGGCTGATATTTTAGTTCAACTGGGACTTCTACTTTATTATTTACTGCACGATCACAATAATCTTGTATAAAAGTAGATACCACCCTGTATTCAAAATTGCTAGTGATCACAACTGACAATCAACTTAAATTTGCCATGCACATCCAGCACACTATTGAAGACTAATCAGAAATGTGGCCACTTATACAGGGTCAAAAAACATTCTAAAGGACTCTAGCAGTAAAGCCAGTTATTTCTTATGTCATACTTATGCTAACATATGCTTCCCCAATATTTACTAATCTCCAAACATTTTAACAATACAAATACATCCAATAATTTAACAAAAGAGCCAGAGTTGCCATTGTGCTACCATGTAGAGTCAGAAATTCACCTCCAGTTTGGCACCCCTGTGCCTCATAAAAAGAGAAAACATGTAAATTTGCAAACATCTCTTGTTCTGCTCACCTCTGGATTATTCATATGCAAAATATAAGGGTTAGAAACTGCTATGGGAATGTAAGGCTAGACGTCTTAAGATGCTCACAGATCAATATCTTAGGAAGTATCTATGAACCCATGTAAGCTTTTCATCAATAACTACACCCAAATAATACACCTTAGCTTGTAAATGAATTTGCTCCTATAGTAGGTAAGAATATTGGACAAAACCAGTGGCACAGACTTTCTACAAGTGGCACGAAAGCTCATTACATTTGTCTTTTGTGTTTATTTTACCACAAATGTCACAACGGTAATGCAGTCTTCTCCTACAAATAGCATCCCTAAAGTAAGCATGTACAGAGCAAAAGGTAAAGGATCAAGTATTGAGTCTTATGGAACACCATGGCTGAGAGAGTATACAACACATAATTTAACCCAGAGCCTACACACACACACACACACACACACACACACACACACACACACACACACACACACACACACACACACACACATGCACACACACAATATCTATCTATCTATATATGTATATATATATATATATATATATATATATAGTGTGTATAGCTAGTTATAGATATAGATATATGCACATACATGAAGCAAACTAGTTGATAAAGAAGAACTAATACCACACTAATGCTGCAGTTAAGTAAGACCATCAAATGAATAGTGATGTTGATCCCTCATCACGAGAAGGTCATTACACTCTCATCAGGCCAGTAGACCACCTCAGTGCTAAGTATTTACCAGAATATGTACAGGACTAGATCATCATTATTACCTCAAATAGCCATCCTCTTTAGGACCTTACCCACAAGTGGAACATCTAAAACTGGAGGATAGTTGTCCATTTCATCAGAGTCTAAACCAGATTTTTTAGGGCTGAAGTAACCAATGCTTCTATAAAAATTGCTGAAAGCACTGCACCCATAATGAGGGCAATCTGGTACAACACCAGATCAATCACCACCAAACATGTGAGAACTGGTTTGGTTTCACAAGGTTCCAGCCCACCTGTAGTAATCTTGATACAGGAATGAGAAAGACAGACTCAGCATAACTTGGTAGCAAAAAGTCACACAAGTTGGAAGACAATGATGCTTTTGAAGAAGTTCTGAAACAATTCAG
This sequence comes from Protopterus annectens, assembly GCF_019279795.1. NCBI lineage: Eukaryota > Metazoa > Chordata > Ceratodontiformes > Protopteridae > Protopterus > Protopterus annectens. The sequence continues at coordinate 771,678,079 of NC_056731.1, forward strand.
GTGTGCAGCATGTGACAGTGGCAGCACTTGGCTCTGTTTCTTGACAGGGTATGATATGATCACAGTAGGTAGCTGACTGGGGCATGTGTAGACCAAATAAAATGTGTGCAGAAGATACATACCTTCAGTACACCTCTGTACTGGCTAAGTGTGTCTTTCTTCATAGTAATGTAGACCTGTTAACCAAATAAAATATTACAAATACTTTCAAAGAATAATGTCCTGGCCCTCAGTTACCGCAGAATGTACATAAATGGTGATTTCAGGTATAATGAGTCAAAATGTCTGTCTTACTAGAAATTCCATCAAGTCATTCAGAGCCTTACTCTTGACTTTTAATTGATATTGATATGTCATACAGACATAATTTATCTTTATTTTCTAAAATTCCCTGCTCTTTTATAAGAAAGCTACTGATACCCATTGTAAATCCTTCTCTTAACACCACCAACAGTGAAAGGTAAACCAAGTGAGCTTTTGACATTTTAAACCATTTAATTCTCATGATTTACTTATTTGGTATCCTCATGATGGCCTGTCACTAAGCAACAACTTATCTAAATCAGAACCATTATATAGTCACAATTCAGAAGGCATCCTCTACCTTTTATCTCCAAAATTCACAACACATTCTCCACAGAAGTGCACTACCACAAGGAGTTCCTGAGGTCTAAGCCCTTGGACTCTTGAGCATGCAATTTATTAAACTCTTTTCTCTAATGTAACATAATCATTTTTCATTGAAATTACTTGGTCCTCTTTAAAAATGGTGACATTCTCCTGCATATATTTTTGTGGAAAATCTGTTTACTAAGACTGTTATCTGTCTATCTATCTATCTATCTATCTATCTATCTATCTATCTATCTATCTATCTATCTATCTATATGTCTATCTATCTATCAATTTTTTATCTACTTCTGGTTTAATTTCCATTCCCACTTGATGCCAATATGCTTCTGCTAGAAAAAGAAGGGATCATCTTAGATTTATTCTCCTCATGTTTCAAAACTTTTATTACATTTGGGTCTATCTAGCTAGCTAGAGATCTACATATTTCACAAGATACTATAGATGAACATACTGGAGTGCTGGATCCCGATTTGACAGATGTATAGTAGTTTCAATTGTGCAATGGGTAGCATACTTACCTTTAGTATTGGGAGATGAGAAGGCTATGGGTTCTATTCCCACTCCAGATGAATGGATTGCTACTCCCAATTATTGTATTGCTGACAGTGCAGTGCAGCCTTAGGGGGGATGCTACACTCCTGACTGTGCCATCCTTTGGATGAGATGTTAAACTGAGCCTTTCACAGGGCTAAAATGTTGGTGGTAGGAGTAAGGATGTTTGTATGTGTATGACAGTGTATTTGTGTGCCTGTAAGAGTAACGGTGGTCTTAGGTGAGCATGTGCTTGCCTAAGTGGTCACATTAGTTAGGAGATGATTACAGTGATTGAGTAGAGGATAGCTCAGGTGGATGTAGAAGAACCTATGTCACATATAGTGCAGGGGAAGTTCTTTAATATCCTGGACAAATTTTCCCTACTACTAGAAATACCACCTCAAGTCTTCTCTGAGAATAGGCTATTAGCCTAGTGGGACCAAGTAGGTAAACAAAGAATAAATGCATTTATTTTTCATTAGGGCCTTGCCTTAATTTAAATATATTTTATTTACTTATTTACTTACTTAGTGTTTGTTAATATTATAGGCAGATCAGTCCAAATGGATCCTTTTGAAGTTATGACTTGATCCACAAGAAGAATGGAGCTCCAAACAACCATTTAAGGCAACATGCACATAAAGTACCTTATACAATGTACAGCTAACATGCAGAGTATAGAATTAACATTACCGGAGAGAGATTAGCTAATGGGCATTTTATTCAGCTCGCAGTAGTACAAAGTACTGCTAAATCTCTAATGTCAAAACTGAATACAGAAAGACCAAAGTCACAATGCAGAATATCAAACATCTGGTAGCATATATGGCTGAAGAATAGAATATTGAATATATTGGTAAGTAAAACGTATTGGAACCCCTTGGCAGGGACTCAGAAAGGGTACCACCAGCAGTAAGTCCTAATATGGGTAGAAAAGTGCTGGCAGTAGCCATTTCCGATTCAGAAACATGCCCACTGCAATAATTCTGTACGGCTGGTAGAATTCCCGTGGAGGGCTATTTCTGTGTACAAGCTAAATGCCAATAAGATATTCAAGGGAAGTGACCTATGCTAATTAGCCATGTGCACTTCCTTGGAAATGCCTCTTCTTATGGTGGACTCACAGTTAAGCGATTCAGAGTACTGCTCAGTTGTGTAATTAACATGGTTGATTGCATTAATGAACATGGCCAAAATGCTGCATTCTGCTATTTTAGTCAATGTTGGAGACCAAGTAAAAGGTAAGATCAGGAAAGATCATTTGTTTGGAATTACTGGCTTTCATGGTTACAGTTTAGTTTATTGGTTTTATCTTCCGTTGTTTTAGTTAAAGATCAGGTAAGTGTCTGCAGAAAGTTAGCAGTGGTGGGGTACAGATGTGTGTATGTGTATGACAGTGTGTGTGTGTGTGTGTGTGTGTGTGTGTGTGTGTGTGTGTGTGTGTGTGTGTGTGTGTGTGTGTGTATTTGTAGGGGTATGAGGAACATTAGTGTGTGTGTGTGTGTGTGTGTGTGTGTGTGTGTGTGTGTGTGTGTGTGTGTGTGTGTGTGTGTGTGTGTGTTTTCATTTGTACATGTGCGTGAGACAGTGAATGAAGAGTGTTTCCTGTACCAGCAAAGTGCATGGACCCAAGTGATTACTACAGCAAGAAAGTTGATTAGCACTACTGGTAACATCACGTCATTCAGGGACATGAAAAGCAGCCAATAATGAGGTTTTTCCTCACTGAAGTTAATCATGTCTCTGAATCATATTTCCTGCATTTAGGTAAACTGCCCCTTTTGGCTGCAGTGGTTTACGCAGGCACAGGTAAGGCTCTCTGAATCCCTGCCTAAATGTCAGGAATATCAGTCTGGTACCTTGCAACACTCCCACAGTTGACAAAATGAGGTTGTAATCTCTACCAGGCTCCCTACCTTTGTCAGGTGTAAACTGGACAAGGTTTAAACTTGTCAAGCAGACTTCTCGTAGCAGCAACTCTAATCGCTGTTTTCAGTTCAGAATCAATGGCTGTGGAGTTTGCATCAGTGTGCCAGCAGTAATTCATACTTTCTAAGCTTTTCCAGCCTCTCTGAAGCTGTGCAATCAAGAAATTGCTGTATATAAATAAGAAAGGAGCGGCAGAGGAATAATGCACGGAGGGTACAGGAGATCTTGTTCACATGCAAAAATACTTTGCATTTGGTTGAAACATCTTCAAATGATTTGCTTTGTCCTGCTGAATCTGCAATCAGTATGAACTTGTCCAGATGTAGTGGAACCATTTCTACCAATAAAGAGAGCTGAAATGACAATCAGGACCAATCATAACTACAACACTGAACTAAACACCCCAAAATTTGCATGAACTGGGAAAAACACTGGCAATATACAAACACAATTAAAATGTCAATGTAGACCATGCATTTTATTCATTAAATATCTAAAATGGAAAGTACTGTGGGACTGTAAGGGGAAAAATGAAGCAATGTAAAGAAAGAGCAACCACCGTGAAGCCTGAAGAAAGTGAGGTAATGCATAAAACTGCATACTGACAGAAAAGAAACAACTATTATACTGAAGATTAAATGAAAGAGACAGAAAGACTTATTTTACAAAAACTGAAGAGTATTCCCTGATGCCTCTCCAGTTAAATCATGGAAAACTCAAGAATGAAAATGTGCTCAAAGATGCCATCATAGTGACAGATGCAATAGCAACTACTGCTGGCATATTTAACCACTTAACTTCTTAGCATTTCGGGTCTGTCATGTTTTGGGCCATTTTTGCTCTTTGAATTAAAAGCATGCATCTGCAAAACAGTTCAACATTTATTCATGAAACTTTCAGATAGTATCACTGGCCTAATTACCAATAAAATAGTATTGGACTGGGCTCCTACCTCAAAGGGCACAAAGGAGTAGTTGCATTTTGAATTTTAATGAAATAATATAATGCTAGTTTTAAGTCTCAACATATGTAAAGAATATTAATATTACTTTTATAAATAAATACTACTTCTAGGTCTGAAATCATAGCAGTATTGAGTATTTATACTCTTGGTAGCTTTTATTTTATTTTGAAAAAAGCTACACATTGGTTTTCAGCTGACTTAATTGTGAAAGTTTCACTCTGTCAATTTACAGAAGGCCTTCTGGGCTGAATCCCACCCTAATTTCGAATGGGAATGGCTGGGATTCTGAAATAATCCAATCATGAGTGCAAACTGCTGCAGCCAAAAAGGGCATTTTCTGCACATGCAGAAACTTTGATTCAGAGACCTCTTTAGTTGCTAACCAGCATTTTCTTAATTATGAGCACTGACAACCCATGTATCACATTGCATTGGCACAGGCATCCCCTCATTCACCCTCAAACACACATGCAGACATTAAAACACACACACACACACACACACATACACACACACACATGTACACACACACACACACACACACACACACACACACACACACACACACACACACACACACACACACACACTCAGACACACACACAGACATGCTCACCCAAGAACACTAATACCTCTGCAGACATGTACACAAGCTACCACACACATACACACACTCAATCCACCACCGTTACTGGCTCTCCACAGACACTTACTCAATCTTATTTGACTGCAATGGGGAAAAGCATCTCTTTGGGCATGTTAACTAACACAAATGGTTGTATTAATTTATGCATTTAAGCAATTCTCTGAATCACCTGGCTGCATAAATCCCTTACCGCAGGGATTTCTGGTGGAGAGCACATGGCTATTTAGCATAGATCGGTCTCCCAAAAAGCCTCCCTAGCATGTAGCATGGCCATGGAGATGGCCCACAGCTGTGTTCCTGCAGACTGCATGTCTCTGATTCAGAAAGGGTTTCTGTTAACAGTATCAGTCCATGTTATGGCTTACTGTTAGCAGTAACACTTTACATATCCCAATGTCTCTCTATTGTTTCAAAATATTCTCATGAAATTTTTTGGATAAGACCCCTTGATAATTCTACTTTT
>NC_056731.1:771688247-771725747 GCF_019279795.1 Protopterus annectens
CAGTGCATTCTTATAAAACCGTTCTGAATGTTGCTGTCCATAATACAAGAAAATGTGCTGCTACACGTCCATCTACCCAGAGTCAACATGCAAATGACGCATCCCATTAAGAGTCAACATGCAACATATGCATCCCATAGAGAGCCAACATGCAACTAATACTTCCCACAAGGAGCAAACATGCAACTGATGCATCTCATACAGGTACAACATGCAAATGACACATCCAATACAGAACCATCCTGCAAATATTACAGCCTGATATATAGCCTAAATATTACAGATTAACCGGTGCATTCTTATAAAGCCATTCTGCTGAATGTTGCTGTCCTTCCTTGTGTTTGGAAGACCAATGAGTTGATGTATATAAGTTCCAGGGTAGGGGTTTGGGTGTGGGGAGCTTGTTCCACCCCTCTTAAAAGCACTTACAGCTTAAGATATCACTGTGCTGGTATTTCAGACATATGCTCAGTGATGTGTTTCCTTGATGTCTTATGGCTCAACATTCTGTAGTGGAAACCTGCCATTCAAACTGTTGAATCATCTCATCTGTCTCCTCAAAACTTGTCTTCAAATCATTTACGTACACAGTAAGGACACTTAGACAAGGCTCCACCTTACTAGTAAAGCCTTCAGAACATTCTCAGAAATTTGTCCTACCACCTGGAATAATCTGCCTGCCATCTGACAGAAATTAAAGTATTTATTTTATTTATTTTACATTTGTTTACTGGGAAAGTCCAACTGGACAAAATTGCTTTTTCACAGCGGAGGCCCAGGGAGAAAAGCTCCACACAAAACCAATAGAAGTTAACAACAATTATAGAAACAATTGAAATTGATTGACAATAAGTTGGTTAAAGCATTTTACATCCAGTTAGTTAGAAATAGTCGAACAATACATTAGACTTCCAATAAAGTTGCCAGGTTTGATAAGGATTAATACCAGTGTAACAGGTGCAGAGTTTCAGACATGCCCCATTGATAATACATTAAAAATACATTTCATTTTCTAGTAGAAAAGCTTCTGTAGAGGAGAATTTATATGACCAAATTAAGTAAGAAGTAGAACGGTAGACAGTATAATGTGTATCTAATACTCAAGAGGTGGTATTCCTCAGCCAGGGTTAGAGCAGGAGCAAAGCCATGCATTATTTAAATGTGTTTTAAGTGTTTTTTTTTTTGTAAATAAGTGCTGCTGGTGATAGTAGTTATGTTAGGGGGTAATGAGTTCCAGAGTTTTGCCTTGTAGTTGGATTACAGAGAATCGCCCGCTGTGTTATTAGGTTTATATATTTTTATTAGTTCTTTGTTAGAGGAGTGCAAGATGCGGGCAGAAGAGTAGGGTTGAAGGAAATTATGAAAGGCAGGTGTTTTGTCTGGTTGACAGAGTAGGTGATGAGCCAGTCAATTATTTGTATGCTAGAAGACTGGGCAATTCTAACCGAGTTGTTTTAGTGCTAGGCAATGATATGATCTATATGGGGTTGTGTGGCAAACCTAGCAATTTTATTATAGCAGGTTTCAAGTTTGCTTAGATCATTTTTCTTTAGGTTTGTAAGTATAAGAGAAGCATAGAGGAGGGTAGAAAGAAGGTTAGTTCCAACAATGGTGGCTCTTGCATTATGTTAGAAACCATTAATGTCTATACAGATAGCCAATTTTTTTGTGAACTTTCTTTATTGATAGCTCTGTACGTATGTCAAATTTCATGTTACTGTCTATGGTTACACCAAGAAGTATGGTATTAGATACATACCTCTCGACCTCCTAGAGTAAGGAATCTGGACAAAGCCATAAAAAAAGAGGCACAAATAGGGACAATTTAGAAATATTGATCTTACAAATGTAGGAAGTTGACAGAATAACAGGTTTTGCATTAGCATGTACTTTCTGAAGGGTATGAAGTCTAAGACTCAAATGTCTGTCATTATTTTCTAACTTCAATCTTTAATGATTTGTCACTAATTTGCCAGACAGCCACAATTTTATGACTAACGGACCAAAAATATAAGGCAAAAATCTGGATATTCTGCGAAAATCTGTACAGTTGAGAGGTATGGTTAGATACTAGGGAGATAGTAGTATTATTAGTTTACAGGATGCAGAAGGATGTGGGGAAGTTAGTGGCTCTATAGGGTTAGAACGGCATTAACTTAGTCTTATTGGGGTTAAGTATTAATTGAGCATCTTTTAGCCGGGATTGTACTCTGGAGGAGGATTGTTGGGTAATAAGCTAGAGTTGTTGAAGTGTAGGAGTCACACAGATAAGGGTAAAGTCATCCACATACTAGACAAGAGATGTGTGAGAGTGGTAAGAGTAAGGATTATTAAGGAAGGAATTAAAAAAGTGTACAGCTTTGTGTAGGTGAGGTACTTAAGAGGTGACCAGTTACACTGAGTGTGTCTATGAAGTTGTTGGTGGTAAAGTTACTTTTATTATGTATTTGGTGGAAGGCATTGACTTTTATGGAATTTACATTATGTCTGAGCAGATAGTAAGGGTGATGATCACTTACGGTATCCAGGAGACAGACAGAGTATAAAGAGAGACTGGGTTTGCTAGTAAGGATCCAGTCGGGGATAGACTGCCTTTTGGATGTTTTGTTAATCCTAGTGGGAATTTGAATTGTCTGGGAAAAGCCATGTAGATTTATGTGATGAGTTGACCTTTGAGAGTTGCAGGTATACCAGTCTAAGTTGAAATCACCTAGAATTATTGTTTTTTGTGATAGGGTGCTTGTTGTTCCCCTTGAGAATGTGCTCTAGTGTAGATAGATTGTTTCTAGGAGGGATGTAAGACACAGACTATGTTTAAGGGTTTTCTAGAGTTAATTATGAGCTTTGTGAACATAATTTTAACATTGCTGAATTCTGGGGGACTTTGTTTGATAGGGGATAGCTTGATGCTGTTTTTGTACATACTGGCTACATAGATATTTGTATACCCTAAGTAGACTACAGGGAATTTTTCCTCAGGTAGACAGGAAATGTTGGAGGTGTGACAGGGAGGAAAGAGGTACTTGGGAATATGTTTTCTGGGAGTTTGGTGGGTTGGGAGAGTTTAAGGATTCCCTGCGGGATGCACTGTTGGAGATGCTGGGTAGGCAGATTGGTGTGACGAGGGAGATGATTTTTCTGAGCTATGATACAGAATTGGAATTGCCTAGACATGGTAAGGCCTTGCTGTGTCTAATTATGGTGGCTGTCCAAAAAGGAATTACTAGAAAATGGAAATCAATATCTAAACCAACTATATTAGAAGTAATGAATATAGTAACAGAGATAAAACAACTGGAACTGAGATCTTTAGAATAGGGTAGGAGCAAACTACATAGGAAAAACTGGGAATTGGGGAAACAATATATACAGGGGGAGGAATGAGGTTTAAAAGAAGGTAGGACTTAAATGAGCTATGTAATGTTTGACTGAAAATGATTGGGTAGATTATAAGTGATGTATAATGTTTGCAACTGGGAGTTTGTCAGTGCGGTTTGTGCTGTAAAATGCTTGCAACTAGGATTGCGTTGGTGTGGTTTGGCTTCATTTATATCAATGTATGATTGCTTGTGTCGTAAGTGATGGTTTAATAACAATGTTTCTTGTTTTAGAAAAAAAGGTGTGGGATTTGAATAATTTATGTCATGTTGCTTAGGTTATATGCTATATAGCAATATATGTGAGGTATAATGTTTATTAATATTAATTTGTTACTACAGTCGGATTACTTTTGTATAAATATAAAATTGCCTATGTCACAAGTGATAACTCAGTAAAGGTGTATTTAAAAATAATGGCTATGTCACATCCTCTCCTCTTTTTTCCTGTCTATTCTAAGAATATTATATCCTGGAGGCAAGATTTCATTGTTATTGTTTGGATTTAGCCATGTTCCTGTTATTATAACTAGGTTGGGAGGGTGGCCTAATGGTTAAGGTGTTTACCTGACAAGCAGAAGGTGTGGGGTTTGAGTCTCACAAGGGATAATTGGTTAAGCTTAAAATGGCTCGCAAGGGCAGTTAGCTTAGTACTAATCTATTAACCTATATCAGGAGAGTACAGTGCAATGGTGGCACACAATCCATGTATCTTGTTAAGAATACTCCTCATATTAATATTTAGAATTAGCAGATCTGCTCCTTTTCTGGGTAGGTTGTAAAAATGTTGCAGAGAGGTAGAGGGTTGGGAGGTTTACTGTGTTAGTTCTAGGTCAAGGGTTAGGGTGTATATGTCCACTGAGAATGAGTTGGGATGCAAAGTGTGCTATTATTTTTAGGAATCTAGTTATAGCCTTATATTTTAGGGAGATAGTTGAGAAGGGTTTATGAGAGTATTGTATATGAGGGTTGATGATTCTTAGAAATATTGAGGATGGAGAGTGATATTTGGATAACGTTTGGTATGATTTGTGCTGGGTTGGTATTTAGGCTGAGTGGGTGGTGATGGATGTGTTTTGATAGGTATGACTGGAAGTACAATGGTCTGTTATTGTGAGTGCAGTTAGAAGAGCAATGTATATGGCTAGCATGACGATACAGGTAGGAAACTGTGAGTGAACTGAGTTATATTAGTTATTAGTTTTTGTAAGTAAGTGAATGGCCATAATGCTGGGCGATTGTAGCTGCAGATAGATTCATTTAGAAAATTAATCACAGGGTATCTACTCAGTTATTATTGGTAGAAACTCTAAAAAAAATGGTTAAGTCTGTTTTTCTATAGGTTGACGACAGAAACTATTTCTCTTATAGTATCAAAGACAAGTACAAAACTTTTAAACCTTTTAAGAAATGTATAGAAATTTTTGATCTGTGTTATTTCAATGTCTTTATTTTTACTTGATTTACTCGTTGGGTTTTGTCGCTCATCTAGTTAGGATGTAATAGACGAGTCTTTGTGGGTTCTGTTCAAGCAGCTTTATTATGTACAAACACATCAGGATTGAGGTTTAATAACTTTAACTTAGGTTAACGTATATACAAACTAGTTATTACACTCATAAATGCTCACTCTCTGGCTGCACTCTCAAAATGGCACTGAAGCTGGCACATGCTTTTTATTTATGTGCATATTCAGTCCTTGAAACGCTTCTTAAAGATACAGCACATACATGCTGTTCTACAAGTTCGTTTGGTTTTCTTACACCAGAATAATTCATTGGTTACTCTACTTACTCTCTGTCCATTATGATAGTCGTACATAGCTATATATATGTACATATTCTTACCATGTTATAAGCTACTGATGGTACTCTGTTTTCTGCAGCTGTATAATAATTTATATACTAATAACTTATAAGTTAGCATTGTGTTTTTCTACCTTTGATAGCTGATGTATACTTGAAGCAGCCCATTTACCTGATTAACAAGCAAACAGAAAAACAAAAAATTCAGCAAAAAATGCTTTACTGGAAATATTCTGTTAGTCTAGAAAGGAAAGAATGATGATGAGAAATTGTATAATGTATGTTTAGCTATTCCAAAATGCAAGTCCTGAAGGCAAGGAACAGCAACTGTTCAAACTGTGTTGAGTGAAAATGTAACCATTGATGACCTGTATACAATGACATTCTGATTGGAATAGACAATAGTCTGATCCATAAACAAAAACTACATGGACATTCAATGAAGTGATATCATTTTCATTTTTAATATGCGCAGGTGTTCTGTCTTTATTACTGCATGCCATTACCATAATCTGATCTACCCTGCTTTCTTTCCTGGTATGTAGTAATATGAAAACACTGTTATTAATTTTTCATTTAATTCTAGAACTGGAAAAAGATGGTATAGGAAAATGATATGTAGACCTCTGACAAAAACCAATAAGCATTCCTGTTAGAGGCCTTATCAGCGCTGCAGAAAGAATAATTCTTGTAACTTGTGAACTGATTCTTCAGAAGCAAGAACCATGGGAAATGTGGATGTCATGTGAATGTTCTGATGACAGGTGTTTTATATAGCTTCGGTCAATGAGGTAACCAGTAGGGATGTTAATCTTAACAAGTAACTCTTTATCAAGTGAGACTGTTTTTATATGACATTTGAAAGAGTTATGCAGTTCCAGTATCAACATTCATAAAGCCCTTTTAGACTTCTAGATTGTCTGCTATTAAAATGTTGGCACTCATAAGGCTGAGTGCTGACAGGCCAAAAAAAAAAAAGATTGAAAATCCAAGAGAGGAGAGAATCTTGAATATCGCTCTTCTCCTACATTTTTTGCATGAGAACAAGTCCCCTTCTACCCAAATGTCTCATCGTTTGGAAAGCTGATAGCCAATTATAAAGGTACTTAACCTAGCAAATAAAATACATAATTAGAATAAAATAAGAAGGATCATGGATAGTTATCTAAGTAGCTGGAAAATAAAGCAAGTCAAAATTAGTTTAGTGCTAGAAGGCTTAGGAGTAGTCAAGTTAAAAGTTAGGTTAAGTTTAAGTCAAAGTACTATTTCTGCATTTATATAAATTTGTAATTATCTTTTAAAATGTGCTGTCTTTAAACATCCATTCTGCAATTACAGCTCTTCCTGAACTGTTTAACTTATTTTTAACATTTTATAAAACATTGCACAAGCACACAAATAATTTAACAAAAACATTTGCTTGAGTAAGAAGATAGATCTAACAACAGTATCTCCTTGTTATGCAAGATTAAAATGCATTTTGAACATCAATTTAGTAAGAAAAATGTCAAAAATGTAATTTTAAACTAAATATGCAGTACATTAATTTAAAAACCACTATGTAATTACAATGCAGTATAATATAAAATATGCCAGGACGCAATAAGGAAACAAAACATTTCTGACAGATTGTCTCTTTAGAATCAAAATGGAAGATTATTGTTTTAATATCTTTTTATTGAAAATTACTTTTGTCATACAGGGTAAATAGGGACCTTTAATCTATTCAGTATTGGGTTAGCTATACAAAAAGTGTGCTCTTAAAAGCACAGCATAAATTTCATAATATATTCTTGGATGACCATCAGGTCTTAAAGAGCTCTGTAATACCTGTTTATAGTTTCATATGTGTCCATTCTTTACCATGTAGATATGATTCTATATCACAGCTGCAGTGAAGAAATGACATGCAGGTGGTTGGTGTGCAGAGCAAGATGCAGAGGACAGGAAGAAATGGAAACAGATGATCCGCTGTGGCGACCCCTAATGGGAACAGCCAAAAGAAGAAGATGATTAATGAAGAAATATGTATTAGGAAACTAAAAAAAAAAAATGGTTCCCATACTACAGTATGGGTGAATAAAATTCAGCGTATTTTGTGTAATTGTTGACATTATGAAGATTATGCCGTTTGCTATTTCTGTAAATTATTGCAAAGGTCACAGAAAGTTGTACAAGCCTCATCCAGTGGAATAATATGTATTGTTTATGACTATAGCACTACAGTATGAATTGTGGTTAAAGTCCAATGCAGTCGCTTTCAGATATTGCACTAAACACTACATACTCATTTCAGCATATTCTGTCAGTGAGTCTTTAGTACTGGTTAATATACTCTGTAATATGACTTAATGGGGGCCTGGAAATGACAAGAATTAACAGGTGGAAGTTGCAACAAGCCTTCAAGTCAAAGCAATCATTTACCATCAAAATTTGTTTTATTTTGTATGCACATAATTAGTTGAACTTTAAGAGAGAGTCACATTAATTTAAAGCTAGAAGTCATACTGATTGCAGCAATGATTATGTTTTATATCTCTAAGAAAATATTTTTTCAATTTATATCATATCTAATTAAGACTTTATGATATTCTATAGATTTCACAGGGTGTACAGATAACATTATGGAAAACCTCAGTGTACAATCTGAAACATTCTCTGCTAATCTTGCTGAGGCACTGAAGGGACAGATAAATAATATTTTATAATGTAGCACAATGCCATAGCTATCACTTATAGCAGGATTTTATTTTTAATTTCCAGTAGAAACATGTTATCTGAGTCACAGTTAAACATATATTTTTTATATTACTCACCGTTTTTAGCAAATCGTGGGTACCACAAGTGTTTTCCCATAATAGTCGCAATGTTTTTTAAGAAATCATGAGTGTTGTCCTGTAACAGTCACGAGTTTCTTTTACCCATTTTCTGTTTACCGCAATAATAACTGACAAAAGCAGTAGTCCTGCTTATTATCGCCTATGGTGTGGGAAATGTTCCTGTTATCATTTTCAACAAGACAGCCTAACTAATTTGTGCCTGCTATGTGTGCATTAAGCTACTAGATTTGATTTTAAGTTTACTGTTATGCCACCTTAACACCCTAATCCAGACACATTTTCCACCATGTGTTGCCCCTGAGGGTATTATGACTTTATTCAGATGAAGCTTAACTTGATTCTGGGTTTCTGACAGTTACACCCTGCACATTTTTACAAAATGTGGGAGCTGACTTTCACTTATATTTATATTTTATATAGAAATCTTACAGACAGTATTCCACACTGTTGCTGTCATTAATTTTACAACCTTCCTGTTCTGTAAGATATTTTGCTTTAGGTTCAAATTACTGCAAAAGAAAGCAGAGTACAATGCAAAACTGTAGATGTGCATGGCACATGGATGACTTTACACATATCTTATATGGTCATGTTATCTTACATAGTAGCACAGAGTACCATGATGTTGTTGTTTTTCTTTCAGCTTTTCCCGGTTAGGGGTTGCCACAGCGAAACTCCGGTCTGCTAATGATTGGCAGTCGATTTTTATGGTGCCGAAGTGCCAGCCCGATGCCCAACCTTCAACAAACTTACACCCATTCACGCATGTCTTTCGAACACCACTCGATCGCTGGGAGGCACTCCTGCTGAGAATCGAATGGGAGATCCTCTTGCTGTGAGGCAACAATGCTACCGTTGCACCACCGCGGCTGTAACATGTCAAATAAGAGACAGATGAGGCTCCCATTGCATGTTCAGGGTCAAGGAAAGTAAATGCAGTACACAGCATAACAAAAATTTAAGGGGAAAATCTATAAAATAGGTCACAACTGTTTCTTTCCTGGATATTATCTTTAGCGATACATATATATATATATATATATATATATATGTATTTATATATATATATATATATATATATATATATATATATGAAATCGCCAAGACAAAATTTCTGAAACTATGTTTTAACGAATGGCCGGATTGCCGAAACTTTACCCAAGGGTAGGTATCCAGTCATCCAACATGGGGAAATTTGCCCTTTTCCCCATTAAAGTGTGATCTCGGAGTTGGAATATTTAGTTAGGAGGGGTGTGGGTTGGAGATAGCATGGTGTGTTTCTTTTTAAATGTTGGATGACTAGATATTTACCCTGAGAAAAGATTCGGCAACACGGCTGTTCATTAAAATCTATTATCAGGTTTCAGTAATTTCATATCGACGATTTTGTCATCGGGTAAGTGGGTTTTTGTTAATTTTGATTAGAATTATATATATACACACACACACATATATATATATATATATATATATATCTATATATATATATATATATAGCTATATATAGACAGATAGATATAGATGGATATAGATATATAGATATACATTAGTAAATTCTTTTCAACTTCTTACTTTAATAGACTTAAGCTGAATGTACTACAATTGCAAATGGCTTTTCAATTCATGTGATGACACACCAATGCTGTGATGTACTATGTAATCAGCTTCTGTTCTACATCACATCTTGTATGCCTTTGTCTAGGAGGAGGCTGGAAAACAAAACAAACAAGCAAACAGACAAACAAATAAATAATTCCTCTCATAGTACTGGAAGCAATTATTTTCCTTACTCTCCAATAGCCATCTTCTCAGAATGTTGCTGGTGTGGTCATTTCCCATTCTAACACATTCCTGTTATTTGGTCCATAAACTATGAAAAGCTGCGCAGTACATACATTCTTATAGCATGAATGCCAATAATTCCCATAGGGTTTGCTTTTAAACTTTGATCTTTAAAAGCATTTTACTGTTTAATCTTCAATCTTTAAAAGCATTTTACTGTATTTTTTCAGTACAACAAGCTTAGATTGCCAACCGGGGCCGAACCACATTGGTGGGTTTGAGAAAAAAGAGGGTCTATATCATAAGCTTAAAGTCCAAAAAGAGTGAACGCTCTTTAATCGACACCAAATACATGAAATCCCAAAAAGTCGAAAAAAAAAATCCAAACACAACATAAAGTGCCACCCCCCTATTTAAATATACCAACTCCGAGATCTCACCACAGTGGAGGAAACAGCCACGAATGGCCCAGAGATTTTTCTCCCTGGGGGAAAAAAAATCTCTGTTCCGGCCATTTGGCTTTATGGGACTTCGAGTATTTGGTGTCGATTAAAGAGTATTCACTCTTTTTGTAGTTCGAGCTTATGATATAGACCTGAAAAAAGATGCCCGACTGCCACTGTCATAATATTTGAGATAATTCAGCTATCACTAGTGAGGAGAAAAAACTGCTTTATCTGACATTTGTTGATTTGGAAAACCAATATTGAATGTGATTACAGTATGCGGGGTATGCAAGTTACACATAGATCTCAACCATACCTCTCAACCTCAAATAATAGAGGGACAAAGGCTGAAAAATAGGAACATTTTATGAACATTGTTCTTACAAACATAGAAAGTTGATAGAATGACAGGTTTTGCATTAGTGTGATTTTTTTGAAGGGTATAAAGTCTAAAACTCAATTGTCTTTGATTATTTTCTAACTTCAGTTCTCAAAGATTTGCCAGTGATTTGCCAGAAAACCACAACTTTATGAGAAACGGGCCAAAAATATGAGGCAAAAAATCTGTACATTCTGTGAAAATGTGGACAGCTGAGAGTTATGATCTCAACTACTCTGCTCATGAACCTGGGACTAAGTCAACGAGATGGGGCAACAACAATTTGAAATCCGTGATGATTGTTAAAACTACTTTTATTCACTTAAGAAGTTAATACAACAACAGCTTTTGCATCACCATCCATTTTCTGAACAATAAGAACTGTGAAACATTAATATCTAGTATTATTGACTGACTGGGATACTCAGTGATTTACCAAAAAATCAACCATTTTACGAAGGCAGGCCAAAAATATGAGGCAAAATCGGGGTCCTTCTACAAAAATCAGGAAGAAATGAGCTTTAAGTGACTTTTAAAAGTAATCTCATTTGTCACTTCAAGTCTTCCTGGTGAACAGACAGGAATGCAGTCATTCTTAATTTGTCACACCGACATTATCTCATGCAGTGTATGAAGTTATTTTTGAAAGCAACATAATCTCCATTCCTCCACGCACACACACACACACACACACACACACACACACACACACACACACACACACACACACACACACACACACACACACACACACACACACACACACACACACACACACACACACACACACAAGGACAGGTAATTTTATTCGCCCTTCAATAGTTTAAAATCAATCACCAGGTCTGTCCTTTAGCCTTAGAGATACCAGATAGTATGGCACATGAAATCTAAGTGTCTATTTTGAATAAACAAATAAATAAATAACAATAACTAACAGGTATTAACCTTATATAGTAAAGACCCAGGTTTTATGATACATATTATGTACCATTACTTACAATCCATTGTCACAAAACTGTCCAGTTTTCCTTTTATGTTACACTTAAAACTTTATAAGTAGGTTTTAACTGCTGTTTAATATATATATATATATATATATATATATATATATATATATATATATATACATATATATATATGTGTGAGTGTGTGTGTGTGTGTGTGTTTGTGTAGGATTATGTCTAATTTGATCCAAATCAAATTTGATAAAAAAAGAAGGAAAAACAGTGAAACATTTGATCTAAGCCACAAAACATCAAAATTAATTTAATAAAAATTTACATACACTAAATATATTTCCTGCAACTTTTTTTTTTTTTTTGCAGGGAGCAAGCCTCCCTGCACCCTCCTCCCTAACTTAAATATACAAATTCCGCAGCCATACAGCCATGGAGAAAAGAGAATACTCCTCACAAGTTGCATTACTGCTGGCACACATAGATAAACGTCTACACATGAAGGTCAGACATAACAATGGGCATTAGGCAAAAACTAATGCTCATCAATACTAATTTGCATTAAACTTCCTATGTTCAAGATCCAAATCAACAAGAACTTTCTACAGGCTAACATAGTTTTCAGTCAAGTAAGATTCAGTCATTTGTGGTTTATATCAAATGACTATTTGATCAAATGTGGTACCATTTCTAGATCAAATGAGCTTTACAGCAAAGGAGGCTTAACAATCTAAATATATATATATATATATATATATATATATATATATATATATATATATATATATATATAATCTGCCTATTTGTCTACAGATATATATATAAAATCCATTAATAATGACAATCAAGCATCATGCAAGTGGTACATTAGCAGCTTACGGATGTCCCATTTTCTCATAATAAAATACCAGAATGTTTTATTTTAACACCTTAAATACAACACACACGATTATCAGTCATGTGAATTAAAATTCCTTGTACACATTCATATGTAATCTTTTGTTACAACTTAACTTCTTTATCTTTCATGTATAATCAGTATATCTCAAGATCATTTTATTTAATGTCTTGCAGGTAATTTATATAACATTTCCAATGACTTGTGGGTATTTTATGTAACATTTCCAATGACTTGTGGGTTATTTATATAACATTTCTAATGACTTGTGGGTAATTTATGTAACATTTCCTACTTCACTTGAAAGTTTTTTCTGCTAGTACAGCATCTTTTGTTCTTTTAGTTTCATTGTCACTTAGAGATAAAGCCCTAACTGCTACGCTGACATCCTGAGTTTGACTGGTGGCGTGGGAGCCTGCCGAAGAAGATGAAGAATGATGAAGCACTGCATGCTGAGAATGGGGAGGGGGGGTGCTGTAAAATGACCATCTCATGAGTTCTGATGTCATGAATATGAAACCTTTGTGGTGGAATGTGGGTAGGCAGAGAGTGACATGCCATCACATAGGTGGAAGCATTTCCCCATGGTATAATTGCATGCTCAACTAAGTGACCTCATGTCAGCAAGTCATTAGGAGGTAAGTCTTGAGGAAAAACAATCTGGCCATAGTATGGTGGCCCTTTCTTCTCTGCTTCTCCTCCCTGTGCACATGGTCATTCATAGCTTGACGACTGAGCAGTTCCATTTATCTGTTTTTATTTTTTTGTGAAAGTTCACTAAATTTTCAATCGAGTCATTTCACTTTCCTTGCTGTGGTTGTATTTTTTATTATGTGGTTGATTAAGACACCATAGAGACTGAAGAAGTTGAAGGATGCCAACATTAACTCCGATTGTTTCTTACAAACTAGAGTTCAGTGTCGGCTTTTGGCAATGGTTCTTTCTTGTTTTTATTTTGAATAATAAACCATGGGCCAAATTCATTAACAGCTATATGATAGTGCACTGTTTGGTATTCATTATACAGCTCCACACAATGTGTAGAGCTGCAAAACAAAGGCAGACAGTAGAATATGCGAATGATAGCATAAAGAGCCAAAATACATGCTAATTAACCAATCCAACATGGAGGGGCTATTCATGAAACATAATTACACTTAAAAAAGCAAGCATGTTAGGGGTTGCTGCTACTGTTATTATGCTGTATGTGCAACGGGCTATAAATCAGGGTCCTGCTGCTGCTGCAGTTACTGCCAGACCTCGGACAAGAAGAGTAAGGGTGTTTAGACCACGTTTGATTAATCGTGGACTGCATGACACAGAAATTGCTGAGGGATACATGGTGGACAGGGAAACACTAGAGTAAATAAGCAACTCTGTCACCCCCCCCCCCCTCTCAGGCCCAAGGGAAATCATAGAGAACCCATTTTAGTGGAAAAAAAGGTATATTTAGCATCATTCAAAAATACAAAAGTGCACCAGCACTTCTCTCCTTTATTCCAGCAACAGTGATCTGGCACCTCTGCAGTTCGCCTTCAAGGATCACAGTGTAACAGTTTCAGCTGAGTAATATACTGTGCAAACAGCCACTTAATAGGATCCAGTCATTCAATTATATTAAAGCTGCAATTAATTTAGACAGCCAAAATTATCTCATATACATTTAAATATCACAAATTGTTTTTTATACAAATATTATTATAAACATAAATAAATCAGCACAGATTATCCATACAAATTGATATAAATACATATAAACATAAATAGCATAAATACTTCACTATTAAATAGCCTGCTACTTATTTAACCCTTCAGATTCCTACTTCTTGATTTAAACCATGAGGCCTTAAAGTCTGAAATTTAAATATCATTCTGGTTTCCATCTCCAATAAATTGTCAATATAATCGCCCCCTCTAGGTAAAAAGGGTTTTGCAAGTACACAAAAAAAATCAAGCCGCCATCTAAACCCCCATGTTTTTCATAAAAATGATTAGCTATAGGACTAAGTTTCTTATGATTTCTTATATCTCAAGATGTTCAAGGATCCGGATTCTAACCAAATGTTTAGTCTGTCCTATATACCATCTTGTATTAGAGCATGAACATCCCAAAATATACACCACCCCATTGATCTGCAATTAAAATAATATCTAGAACTAAATATCTTACCATTAATAGAAGATCCTGATAGATTTTTAACTCCATTACATATGCTGCAATGACCACAAATGAAAGTGTCCAACACTTTAACACATTTCCCACCTCCACTGCTGTGGGGGGTGGCCAGGTAGCTATCACAACCTTAACACATTTCCTTGCACTAATACATGCAAAAATCCTTGACCTTGCTATGAAGTTATACTACACTCATCTGCAATAACTGTTTAAATTCCAATAAAATAAAAACTACAAAATATAGGTCAGGTAGCATTCTGTAGCATACTTGTTGCAATTCAACATAACTGATAGCATGGACTATGCCAACAGTAAAGGATAAAGAAAAAACAGAAAGATAAATAAATGGTTTGTGCTGGGGATTATACTTCCTCTTTAATGCTAAATTAAAAGCACTATGTAAGAAATACCAACACCCCTTGACAAGAAAAAATGTAGAAATCTGATCATTCTCCAAAAAGTGTGTGTGTTTATCAGTATCGAGCTCACTGGATCCAAATAGCCTCCGCACTATGATAAAGGAGCAATAGCTACATGATTAACTTTATGCAGTGCAGAGTCAGCCCTTCTGTGGACTTTGAATATGCAAATGAGGTGTTAAATATACAGTATTCATGGATACCATGATTTCCACTAAGTGCAGAGAAGGTAAATGTGGTGTAAGCAGCTACAAGATTTCATACATGCACCCTAACAATACAAGGACAAGCATTCAGAAGTGCTACCTGCTAACGGTGGTGTCTATGATTAGTGCAGCTGCAGGAACAATCCGTGTTTCACAGTCTCTTTACTTTGAAGTAAACTTACTGAGGGTTCATCAGGGAGAAGACACTTACCAAAAAGTCTGAAATACATTGACTGAGTTAGGAGAGCAACATTCCTAATATTCAAATACTGTTTTAATGACCACAGTTAGTGCCTCTTACTAAGACATGTTGTGCGTATTCAAGGAGTTACATTAAGCATTAATACAGATATCATATGCAACCAAAATGAGATAGCATTGCTCTTAGGAAAGCATAGAAAGCAGAATGAAGCACCATGAAGAAAGAGAGGAATACAACTGTAGTGTTTCTACTCTTTGTTTGATATTGTGTTGGTACATGGGTATCCTAACTGCTGGCAAAATCCCAATCATCCAGACATTTACTGGCAAATGAAAAATGACAACTTTCATAACATGGTCCTGTTGCACTTTCAATGTGACTTGATAGAATGTCAGATTTTTTTAGTATATTAAAGCACTGTTCAGCTTGTTAGTATAAGTGTATTTGGCAAATAAGGAAAATAATCTTTAATGATTGTTCTTAGCACCCTGATTTGAAAGTTCAAGTCCATACTGGTTTCTGTTGCAAGATAAAGTTGATTAAACATCAGAAATGTACAGTCACAGTATTTGTTTTAAAATGTGTACTTTATCCTTGATCAGTTGTGCACCATTTGGAATAGCACTCAGTTGACTTGCAGGGATCACTAGAAGTGAACTGCAATTCTCTGACCAAAGTAAAAAGCTAAAAATGTAATTTGAATGCAATAAGGAGTGCAACTGAGATTGTCAGTGGTGCACTTTCTTCTGTGCTCTAGGCAGCACTGATCAAAGAAATTCAAGCTGTCATACATCTAATGTGTAAATGTATTGAGCTTAAAGAAATGGTACAGGTGACGCAGGGTTTGGAACCTGTTAACAGATCATTTTACTGAGGGACATCATATTATATCTTGACACACATTTTGGTACATGAATGTGCTGAGGTGGGAATCTTAAGTAAAGTCAGTATTGACTAGAAGTGACAGACAGGTATGTCGTTTGAAATGATGTTAATATTAATTGTGTGTGCTATGTGAAAAATGAAAGGATTTCTACTGTTAATTGTCCCCCTTTCCATTCCCACGGCATTACCGGAGGTCCTAATATTTTGAGACATATACGACAGTAGTGATGTGACAAGGAGATGTGAGAAAGCTGAAAGTGTCAATGTAATGCAGTGGTAGCTCTACTCATTGCTAGATATACATTGTGATTCATTTCATGTTCCTTCAAATTGGTATCCAAAACAATTTTTGTGAATGCTTTTGATAAATATTGCCTTCTGCATTTGTGCTCCACTTGGCAGTGCAAAATGAACCTTCACAGCTTAAGGAAAAAAGTGAATTTTTTTCTTTAGGCTGCCTTATGTTGCACAAACCAGCCTGGTGGCATTGTATGTCTGCCAGCACTCTGGATAGTACACAGTGAAGAAAATACACCTGTCAGGTTACTTTATCAGTGGCACAAGGTGTAAGTTCAGGGAGCTTAGAGAAAAAGAACAGCTGATGCATGCATTGAATCCACTTTACTGATAATTTTACAGAGGGTAGACTGAATATATATTTAATCACATTCTGTGATACAGTTGTGTTGTATAAAAATCAACTATTGCTACAACATGTGAGCTGTTGTCAGTCCACTTTCACATTGTCATTATAATTTCATACATATTTATTTTATTTTTGTACTCTACAGGTGCAGAGGAAATAGCTGCAATCCATGGAATGCGCCAGGCGAGCTGAACTTGCCTCGAGGGGTGGGTAATTATGACTCAGGTCCAAATTCAAGCCAGAAAATAATTTTCAGTTCCTCAATCACAAGCAGCTTGAGTAGGCATACCTCAGCTTTGATATCAAGCATGTGTGACTTCCCCAGTCACTCTTGTTGCTTGCATTAAGCAATGAGAACACCAGCTTAACTGTGTGTGGATTTAATACCCAGAAACAGCAATTAGTTTTTATTACAGGATAGTTTTTTTAAAATATTAATGGCAATAATATGTCAGAATCAATTCAAATATGGTAGTTGCAATTATTACATTCGAATGTATATATCTCACCCATCACAGGGAAATAAAGACTGCTCTTACTTTTATCCAACCAGTAAGATTTCTGTATTTTATGATACATTTATACTTTAACATCATTTGTGGATGTAGCAAAGGTCCACAATACCAAATTATCATAATTGTTGATGTAGTGCCCCAAATGTTGTATTGAATAAATAAATTAATATGACATGCAATGGATCTAATTATCTTTTTGTCCCCCCCCCCCACCATCTCACTCTTTTTTTGGAGGGGTTATAACTTATTAACATTATGCTATTTCCATTCCTTACTGCTTAAAATAAAATGAGCAACAGCACAGAGAGGTATATCCACCATTGTGTCATTGTGTCTCAGCCAGCCAAACCTCCACAGATGGCAGCACAGGAACCAAACACTTCGAGTTCATAATCTGTCAGCATAGCCTTTACAATGCTTCCCCTACTCACCCCACCTGTGTCAGGCAGTTCTGGCTCTGCTGCTGGTGTAGTGGTACCCTCTGGGAGCAGTACCAGTGGAGGTGACAATTTTGTCACCCAGCAGGAAGAGGATATCGTGGAGAGAGGCCTTGGTGCACTTAACAGCAGGGTTAAAAAGGTCTTACATCAGATTGCTAAAACAATGCCACATCTAGCACTAACCCAGGCAGCTGATACAGGAGACAGTGATGACAGTTCTGAGTGTGAAGACTAGATTCTCACTGTTCTTAAGCTGGATGTAGGTGCACGTCTGATGCCCCCTACCTATTCCCAGTCATGGTATCCTCCAACCTTTTGTTTTCTTTACCATTCCCACATGTCTCATATGTCCTGTATAACTGCACATGCTTCCTAACCTATTCTATATACCTGACCCTCTAATTCCTAAGCAGCTTCCAGAACATTCCTATTTCTCTCTCAAATAATAAAAAAGGGTACCTGTTCCACAAACAAATTACAGCCCATACATATCTCTCCACTTCACCTGTGTGTCATCCTGAAACACTTGATTTGGTCCAGTCGGCTGTACAACATAAGTTCTGTTGTCGTTACCTGTCACTGGTGGGGTGACACTCCAAATTCATGAAATTATGTGTACAATTGTACATTTATGTCATGAAGAAATGGATAGCTATGGTGGTCGCCCACCACCCTTCTGTAAATTCCTGCATTCTTTCCCTTTGTGTCCTACCCTCTGTTTGCCAACTGCATTTTCACCACTGTCCTATCCATCCCTTTTCCACATATTTCATCTGATCAAGAAATAGATTCACACATAGCATACATACTCAAAAAAGCCTCCTAGAAAAGTCTTCAATTTCTGCCTTCAACATATGCATGGAGGCTGGCATGGTGTAACACTGCTAAGTGACAGTGACCACTGCTTAACTTATTTTGAAAAAGCTTATAATTTCAATTTAATCCCCAGTAGTCCAGTTATTTTGCATAAATGTGTTTAAATTTGCTGCACTGTATGAATACAGAGTAAAGACAGACTAAAGGCAGTACTGTAAAACATTTAGTGCAACAGTTCTTAGGCTGATGGATTTCATCAAATAGAAGCTCCTATGTGGAGTATTGCGATAATTACTCTGTTTGTAGACTGATATTTTTTCATATTGCCATGGGTTCAGTTACAGCTGTGGGTCAGTTTATTATTTCATAACATTTCATATTACTTGTGCATATTTAACTGGAAATGTTTGTATTTTTTCCATATACAGCATTTCCTTAACATACCAGATGAATAGTACAGCAAGACATCCGTTGCAAAATCACTGCTGCACCAACAGGGAAAGTTATTAAGCCAATCTTATCCTGACATTTATTTGCAAAAATATGTTAATTTGTGATGTGCATGACATTACAGCTGAAAGGTCCATTTGTTCTGTGTATGTATGCAATGGTATTGGCCTGCATACATAAATTCCTTGTATATGCATCTCATATACAATAAGTGCAGTCTATGCATTCATCCCATAATGTGTCTTCTGTCCTTGCTAACTGTTGTCTCAATTCAGCATTTTATTAACATGTTTATCACATTTTAACTTCCCTTTGTTACACTCTAGCTTTACATCCCTATCACATCCTTTATTACCATGTCCACAACTCAGGTATTGTCATTGACATTAACTATCATTACATAATTGTTAGGATTTATTGCAGGATTTATGTTAGGCATGTTTCTTTGGCACTTTAAAACATTTGCCTACAATACAATTTGCCTGCAAGCTTGTAGGCGTAATGGCCAGCATGCATATTCAGTAAGTGTTGCTGCTCATCGCACTAACATGCTAACATCATGCAGGCTTGCTGTGAAGCCTATATGCTTATTAATGATTCCCAAGGCATGTTTAACTTGTAAATAAATAATAAAATTGAATGGAACAATTTAATAATGACACACATTGTTTAATTATATGACAGGTTTGCAAACATATGAACAAAAAAACACTGGAACACACAAACTGCTGTTCTAAACCAAAGCACTTTACTGAAATGCAAGTAAAAATGCTTTCACCTTAAGACTTCTTCGGACTTAGTACAGAAACTCTGTGCCAAAAAAATCTCTTTTATATAATGAATGTCATAACTAATTAAACATGCTTTTGATGCTCAATGAGCAAGGCTTTTAAAGACACAGTAGTATTCAAGCCTGGCCATAGATGTGCAGCTAGGTGTAAAATCCAATAAAATTCATCTAATTCAGTCTGGTCTACAATGTTTCCACCGCAAAATGAGCAAGTAAATGCACATAGGATTAAAAATGTAAAGACATGATCAGGACCTTTATCATTTTGCTGGCTGAAAAGAGCACTAGTAATAAATAACCTCTCGTTTTATGTCAGATAGGTGTTTACTTATTCGAGCTTTGAATTTTTTTTTTTTTTTGCCCACATAGAATGCAGGGCAATTTTGACATAAGGCAAGGTATACAACATCATTGGTACTGCAATTACCACAGTCATATAACTTAAACACAGTGGACGTAACAGGATGCTTAAAAGAGTTGCAGCTTAAAACATTCTGGTAAAACCTAAACCTACCACATTTAAAAGTGCCCTTCTTCTTAGACTAAACCAGCTTATTAACCATTCTTTGCTCTTTATAACAGAACTTATTTTTCAAGTTCTGAAATCTCTTTTGACCAAAAGCAAGTTTGTCAGAAAGAACTTGATTAAGTTCAGGAATGTCCCTTAAAATATGCCAGTATTTCTTGATAATGCCTTTTAACGTCATTACAGTTGGCATTATAAGTAAGCATGCATCTAACATTAGAAGATCTGGTAACTAAATCTGTATTTGAAGTATCAGCTTTAGCAAATATGGGCCTAGTTTTAGTATGTCTTAATGAAACAACATCTTTATAGGCATTCTTTCAATCAGCATTCTAATAACTCTTGTCCTTAAAGTCAGAAAAGGCATCATTAAGCTGCATAGTCGTAGTCTCATTAGAGGAATTCAGCTTGGCAACTCTAGTAAATTGATTCTTAATGATATTTTTAAACATGTACTGAGGGTGCATGCTGTTCCTATGCAGATAATGAAATCCTTTTAGCTGGTTTCTCGTAAAGTTTTATACCTAGGACTTCTGTTATATCCTTAATGACAGCAATATCTAAAAGTCAATAAAAATCTGTATTTATATTGCTCTTAATTCTTAAAAACAAGGCTGAGCCAGTTAGGTACTCAGTAAAATCATTAAAACTAGTAGCATCACCTTCCAAAATGAAATAAAAGGTCATTAACAAATTGACGATAAAATAAAACCTTGTCTAGAAACATGTTATTGCCTGATAAAATATGTTGTCGCTCCCATATATACATTACGGCTGTAGGTGTGCCTATTGCTACAGCATGTTTTTGCCAATAAAACATGTTAAGAAACATAAAATCATTGTTAGATAAAACAGTTGACAGCAGTTTACAAGGAACATTTATAAGGGATTGTGCATATTCAGTAAATTCTAATAGATATTCTTTCACAAAAGAAATGCCCACATTAGTTGGTATGTTTGTGAATAAGGAATCAACATCCAAAGTTGCAAATATGCAATTAGTTCAATTCGTACCTTTTCACCATTCATACAATTGCTTTAAGAAGTCTGCACTTTCTTTCAAAATAGTACCAGTATATTTAAAACCTGTCTTAAGTTGAATATCAAGATATTTTGACAGTGGTTCAGTTACCCAACCATTAGATGAAACAATGAGTCTGAGGGGAGGAGTAGTCATGGATTTATGAACCTTTGGTATGCCATATATAAACGGTATAATGGGGTCAGAAACTTTAAAACAATTATATAATTATTCAGTAATATGATTTAATATAAACATATTATATATAACATCAGACAGATTTTGAATAATATTGCTTACAAACATACTCATTAAGGCAAAAGATTTTCTAATATCCATTACAGGTTTCTTCGGCATTATCATATGTCCCTTAGGTAAACTTCCATTTTGTATTACCATTCTTGCCAAAAATGTCAGACACAGTAGTAATGGCATAGTCATATATCAGATCAAAGATATTTCAAATAAAGTTTTGGAAATGACCATCAATATGACTGTTAGCTGTCTAATGTATTACATTATAGCGTTCAGGGTTACACAAACATTTATGCTTTTACAGTCCTTCATTCCTCAGCCACAACAGTTTGTCTTTTGTAAAAAGAATGTTCTTTAACTTACCTGCTTTCCTGATGTATTTGTTAATGTTGCCCTTTGGTTCACTGTCTGGTTGCCTTACTTACACATCAGTTAATACTCTGGACGCAGTCACACAAGAAATGTGTTATTGAATATATGTATGTTTAGACAACTCATATGCAGATTTTTTTTTTTAAGATGCACCAAGCTTCTGTGGTCTCTCAACATGTAATGCAGACATTTTCTACAAGGAATATATTTTGTTTTAACATTGTTTATAGCCCTAATAATATCTGTCATAAAATGTTCCAGTCATACCTCTCAACCTCTGTAAACAAGAAATCTGGACAAAGCCATAAATAATGGGAGGATAAAGGCCCCAAAACAGGGACAATTTTAAATGTTGCTCTTAAAAACTTAGAAAACTTACAGCATTTTTTTTTATTAACATGGATTTTCTGGAGTATGAAACTGAAACTCAAATGCCTATCATTATCTTCCAACATCAGTCCTCAATGATTTGCCAGTGGTTTGCCAGAAAAACAAAGTTTTATGAGGAATATACCAAAATTATAAGGCAAGAATCGAGATCTTCTGCAAATATCTGGACAGTTGAGAGATATGATTCTGGTATCCTGTTGGATTCTGTCTAAAAAGAAGTTGCTTTATATATGTCGCAATGCATACAAAATTGTTTGAATTGATAAAAGCTGAACAGATGAGACTAATAATGTGTAACAAAAGCCTGTGACATAACCACATTGCAAAGTTCTTGTCAAGCATAATTATTACTGCAAGTGATAAAATAAAGTGTGATGAATGATCTGAAATAAACATCTACAATAGTCAGCAAGTACAATTTACTTTTTAGGTACTGGGTTGTTAGAGAAGATAACCTTTAAATATTTCATCCAAGTTAGGTAGGAAATTCCTTTCACCTAACCACTGACTTAGGCTAGTATTCCTACATAACAGAGTGTGCTGTGCAAAATAGCACAGAGTGGTGAATTATAGGGATGATACGATTCAGATCTGCAAACAGCACATTCGTGTTAGAAGAAAAATAGTGCAGTATTCAGAGAATGCAAATGACTGCATAATGATATAGATATGAAGCTTCAGATGCAAGTCACAGATATCAAATATGCAAATAACACCATCAAAGATAGTGGAGTGATTCAGAAATATTAAGCAAGCATGCAACTCTGTGACAATGCCAATAATTCCCAGTGTATGGGACACTGCAGAAATGCTGCAGTAATATATGTTAGTAGCCAGTCTCATGGCCAGTGGCCACAAAGTAACACCCCACAGCCCTCTGGGTCAGCACAGGTTGTAGTGTCTATGTCTAATGTACTACCATTTGGCTGACCAGCAGATTGTCAACCTGTTATATGTGGATAAGGATACCATATGGAAGTTGATGAATTATGCCATACATGTGTGGAATCAAGGGGGGTGTGTGCACAACCCATCCCAGTGGATTCTAAGTGATGTGTAACTTTAGCCATCCAGGCCATAGAGATCTTGTAGTACCCTACAAGGAATGCATTAGGAATTTCACAAGCTTCAGCCTCACATATTCTATACCACATCCTCGATATCATGCTGCAGCATGTGGGGGAGCATATATAGTTCCTAAGGACTACAAAGGAGAGAGCCACCATTATGCAGGATTCTATGACATTACCCATTTCCATGGAAACCACTGTCACCATACAGAATGTCATCATGGTCTAATCTGATCTACAGGGTATCAGATACATCAAAAATAGAGCTTCCATTTCCACAACTGCCAGGTGATGTGCAGTGCACAGGATATCATCTAATCCATCCATGGCCAAGTGTTGGTGCCTGAGTGGTAACAGCTGACAGTGATGCTACTTCAGCAATGGAATGTTTGTCATCTGATATGCCTAATCTTTGATCAGACACCTTGCATTTGGACCCTTCCATGTCCACAGATAACAAAACCAATGGAAGCAGAGCAGATCAGTGTATTTTTGCCATTTGTTGCATGGACACTCCAATGGATGTCATGTTAGCCAATACTGACCTAAGTAATACCACCTGTTCCCTGCCCTGTACTCAGTGTCAGTATGCAGGTGCTGGGTGTCATCCTACAGCCATACCGATGTGGACTGGTATCCCACAGCCATACATCATACTCACCATCTCCATAATGGTATGATTAGCAGCATACCTCTCAACCTACAGCTTAAAAAATAGGTACAAAAGCCCTTGAAAAGTGGGTGCATCCAGAGAAAAATCTGCACATCAAATTTGTATAAAATTTCAACACCAGATACCAACTAAATTTGCCTACTCCTAGTAGGAATGTGGGAAAACTACTCAGAAAACAGAAATTGAAAGAGTGACAGAAATGATGGTAAATATAACCACATTATGAAAGAGACAATATAAAATCTATAGAGTTTAATGAACTGTATTGAAAATTTTTACCACACAGGGTCATTTATTTTTCCTTATGAAAAAAGGAGAAATAAGATGTGTGCCCCCTTTCTTTAAATTATTGGTGCCAATAGTATATCAGTCATGTAGTGTGATTTTCTGTGTAGCATTGAAAATCATGTGTGATTGGGGGTGATCCAGAAAATTGTGTGAAGGGGTAAATCAAGCCAGAAAATAGGAGCATGTCACCAAAAATAGGTACATTATGTGCAATGGTAAATAGGGCTTGAAAATATTAATGTTCTTCCAAAATAGGGACAGTTGAGTGGTCTACAGCTATATGGTTAACTCCTGCATGTCTTTTCTCGAGATAGTATGCTAATACATTTCTTTCTTAGATTGTACAATGAACTGGTACAGTTATAATCCTAAGGACTGACTCTGTTTTCAGAGTGGGGTTGTGATTTGAGTGTCACTGAATATAGTTGCTATTGCCATGTGGCTTATGATCAGATTAAAGCCTTTGTATGTGGAAGTGCTCACACTCACTAATAAATGTGAAGCTTCTCTTTTAGTCTGACTGCCTTATTTACTTCAAATAAGGTTCTGCTTGCATAGACAATATGTTTTTGATGTGCATGTCATATCTGATTCAGCCTTGCCCCAAACCTTACTGCACTGGAGAATAATTGTAACAGTTTTGGACTGTGTTTGTTGAAATATTATGCAGCAAGTAAACAAGATTGTATTATCTGTATGAGCCACCTAATGGCCTCCCTTTCTGCATCCATTTTTTCTTCCAACAGGTCGAGAGCCAGACCCATTATTTACACAGACAGGCAAGAGCCCTATGGCCTATATATTCCCTTCACAATGCAAGAACATAATCAGCCCATCCATTTCCCTTAGAGGCAAAAACTGAGTACTTTGGGGTAGGCCAGTCTGTCTATCATGTGAACTTCTCCATCCCTTACTTAACTGCTTCCTCATACATAACTATGACTTCTGCCATTGTTTTTTACTGTGTCACAAGCAGGCTCGTAGCAATGCAGTGTACCACTGTACAACAAAAAGGACCACCACCCCATAGAATGAGATCATACACCCCTACACTCCTGTGAGTATCAGTAAAGCAACAAGCTAGATGCTGTTCTTCTGCTGGGATAGACAAACTAACATAGGCCATGCATTCCTGCTCTTTCTCCCACCCAGCTCATCCAATGCATGTGCCACCAACTTGAAAAAGGACCCTCTTCATCATTTTCAGTGCCTCATGTTGCTTTTCTGATGATGTAAATGGTACAACTTTTTCATTAACTCTTGTATGGTCTTGTTATTGTGCTAATAAATTCTTTCAGCTTTTCACAGTTAGGGGTCACTACAGTGGATCATCAGTCCGCTGTTGATTAGCTTTGTTTTTTTACAATGTCAAGTTGCCAGCCCAGTGCCCAACCTTCACAGAAGGCACACACATATGCACACACACCTACCTGCATGTCTTTAAAGTTCACCCGACCGCAGCAGAGAGGACATGCAGACCCCACACAGAAGGCACTCCAGCCAAGAATCAAACCGAAGAACCTCTTGCTGTGAGTTGACAATACTAATGACCTTGGTAAATCTTGTGCCAGTGACAGTGACTTCTGTCAGGTTTGCTATTTAAAGAAATAATCATGAGCAGTTGCTTTTATCTTTTTAGAATCTGTCGAAATTCAATTAAAAAAATCTATAAAATTTCCAAAATAAGTTATTTTCACATGTTTGTCATTATCTGATGTCAATTCCTTTTCATTTGGGGTGTCCATCACCCTTTTTATACTTTTCACTGTCCGACACTTTTTTGGGTGCATCATCTTGTTTCTTTTTTTTATCTCATCCATACACAATAATAAAACACAGTTATTTTTTTATTCCTTATGTCATTTGTTGTATTATTTGCTGAAAGATCTCATTAGCAGTGGGTAAGAGCTCTGCTTAAAGAATTTCAGTTCACAAGACTGAAATACTGTAAAATAAATGTGTTGAAAGGCAGTTCCAGGACACAGTCTATAGTAAATAAAGGGCATTGTGTGTCATACTTAAATATACTAACAATGTGAACACCTAGACTTAAAGAAAACAGGTAAATAAAGGGCATTGTGTGTCATACTTAAATATACTAACAATGTGAACACCTAGACTTAAAGAAAACAGGTAAATAAAGGGCGTTGTGTGTCATACTTAAATATACTAACAATGTGAACACCTAGACTTAAAGAAAACAGGTAAATAAAGGGCATTGTGTGTCATACTTAAATATACTAATAATGTGAACACCTAGACTTAAAGAAAACAGGTAAATAAAGGGCATTGTGTGTCATACTTAAATATACTAACAATGTGAACACCTAGACTTAAAGAAAACAGGTAAATAAAGGGCATTGTGTGTCATACTTAAATATACTAACAATGTGAACACCTAGACTTAAAGAAAACAGGTAAATAAAGGGCGTTGTGTGTCATACTTAAATATACTAACAATGTGAACACCTAGACTTAAAGAAAACAGGTAAATAAAGGGCGTTGTGTGTCATACTTAAATATACTAACAATGTGAACACCTAGACTTAAAGAAAACAGGTAAATAAAGGGCATTGTGTGTCATACTTAAATATACTAACAATGTGAACACCTAGACTTAAAGAAAACAGGTAAATAAAGGGCATTGTGTGTCATACTTAAATATACTAACAATGTGAACACCTAGACTTAAAGAAAACAGGTAAATAAAGGGCATTGTGTGTCATACTTAAATATACTAACAATGTGAACACCTAGACTTAAAGAAAACAGGTAAATAAAGGGCATTGTGTGTCATACTTAAATATACTAATAATGTGAACACCTAGACTTAAAGAAAACAGGTAAATAAAGGGCATTGTGTGTCATACTTAAATATACTAACAATGTGAACACCTAGACTTAAAGAAAACAGGTAAATAAAGGGCATTGTGTGTCATACTTAAATATACTAACAATGTGAACACCTAGACTTAAAGAAAACAGGTAAATAAAGGGCGTTGTGTGTCATACTTAAATATACTAACAATGTGAACACCTAGACTTAAAGAAAACAGGTAAATAAAGGGCGTTGTTGTGGGTCATACTTAAATATACTAACAATGTGAACACCTAGACTTAAAGAAAACAGGTAAATAAAGGCGTTGTGTGTCATACTTAAATATACTAACAATGTGAACACCTAGACTTAAAGAAAACAGGTAAATAAAGGGCATTGTGTGTCATACTTAAATATACTAATAATGTGAACACCTAGACTTAAAGAAAACAGGTAAATAAAGGGCATTGTGTGTCATACTTAAATATACTAACAATGTGAACACCTAGACTTAAAGAAAACAGGTAAATAAAGGGCATTGTGTGTCATACTTAAATATACTAACAATGTGAACACCTAGACTTAAAGAAAACAGGTAAATAAAGGGCGTTGTGTGTCATACTTAAATATACTAACAATGTGAACACCTAGACTTAAAGAAAACAGGTAAATAAAGGGCGTTGTTGTGGGTCATACTTAAATATACTAACAATGTGAACACCTAGACTTAAAGAAAACAGGTAAATAAAGGGCGTTGTGTGTCATACTTAAATATACTAACAATGTGAACACCTAGACTTAAAGAAAACAGGTAAATAAAGGGCATTGTGTGTCATACTTAAATATACTAACAATGTGAACACCTAGACTTAAAGAAAACAGGTAAATAAAGGGCATTGTGTGTCATACTTAAATATACTAACAATGTGAACACCTAGACTTAAAGAAAACAGGTAAATAAAGGGCATTGTGTGTCATACTTAAATATACTAACAATGTGAACACCTAGACTTAAAGAAAACAGGTAAATAAAGGGCATTGTGTGTCATACTTAAATATACTAACAATGTGAACACCTAGACTCAATGAAAACAGGTAAATAAAGGGCATTGTGTGTCATACTTAAATATACTAACAATGTGAACACCTAGACTTAAAGAAAACAGGTAAATAAAGGGAATTGTGTGTCATATTTAAATACACTAACAATGTGAACACCTAGACTTAAAGAAAACAGGTAAATAAAGGGCATTGTGTGTCATACTTAAATATACTAACAATGTGAACACCTAGACTTAAAGAAAACAGGTAAATAAAGGGCATTGCGTGTCATACTTAAATATACTAACAATGTGAACACCTAGACTTAAAGAAAACAGGAAGCGTCAAGCAGGCAAGCAAACTGAGTTTTTCCTGTTTCTGCCATTCCTGCATCCTTCAGATAATGAACATTCAGCCATGGAACTGCTAATAAATGAATTCTTGTAGATCAGGAGTTTAATGAACAAATGCCCATCACAAAAAGTTGCACAAAATGCCTTAACACCATATTAAAGCTGACTTTCAGGCTATGTTTTGTCCATTGTAATACCTTATTATTTATAATATAATCTGCAAGTACTTTTAAGGGGTTCTATTAACATATTTGTCTTTGGTAAGAGGAAAAATAGATTATTTTTATATATTTTGTCAATTTTGACAATGCTATAAAAAAAAAATTCAAACTAGGAATGCTATATCGGCACAAAAATTTCATGAACCCAACCACCAAAACCACCCTAGTTTCTACTTATCTGCTTCCCTCTCTTCTCTATGGTGCTGCCAAACTGACAGACATTCCAACTACCTTAAAAATAAATTAGAATAATGCTACAATAAAATTGCAAAATTTGCTATTAATGCACCACACAACACACACTATTGTACCGCTATTAAAACCCTCAACTGGTTAAAACTCCCTCTCCTTCTTGACCAACTACAACTTAATATGGCACACAAAGTTATATATCAACCTGATAGATGCCCAGCTCTCAACTCACTCCTCCAAAGCTACACACCCACCAGAAATCTCTGATCTGAAGACAAATAACTAGTAGCCCTACACAGACCAATCAAAAAAGCCGGTCAATGACTTTATTCCTACACTGTAGCAAAACTCTGGAATGCATTACCAAGCAGCATCAGAACTATTCCTAACCACAATAATTTCAAACTCACACTAAAAATGCATCTGCAAAACACCATCTGCCCATGTTCCATATCAACATAGCAACCCCTATAATTTTCAACCTAGTCCCCCTTTTTCTGTTTGGAAACTTGTCTCTAATCCTACTAATGTACTTAACCAAACTTTTAACTTCTTTTAATCTCTTCTCTCTTCCTATGATTTACCAAGGATCCACGGTGGTGCAGAGGTAGCGTTGTTGCCTCACAACAAGAGGCTCTCCCATTCAATTCTCGGCTAGAGTGTGGGGAGTGCCTTCTGTGTGGAGTCTGCATGTCTTCCCTGTGGTTGGGTGGGCGTTTGAAAGACATGCGTAAATGGGCGTGCCTTCGTTGTAGGTTTAACGTCGAGCTGGCATCTTGGCTTTCATGAAAATCTACTGCCAATCATTAGCGGACCGGAGTTCCTCTGTGGCGACCCCTAACCAGGAAAAGCAGAAAGAAAAACAACAACATCTTCCTATGATTTACCCACAGTTTACCTAAAATCCCCAGTAGACTCCCTTCTTAAACTGTACAAACTTTATTATACTTGCACTCTATCAGCTTTTCCACAAAATTGTAACCAGAAGAGCAACATGTATAACGACATGTACTCTTAGATTGAAATGTGCACTGATGAGAGAATATTCAACTGGCAATATGCCATCAAAACTACCCATAATATGTAAGCTATGGGTCTACAACAGAGATCGAAATTACACAATTTTGAAATCCGGTAGTAGATGCCCACTAACGCGAAAGTGCACTTCACCGAAAGTGCACTTTCGCGAATGGTTACGGACTTTAGGGTTAGAGCTTGGGTTAAGGATAGTGGATAGCTAGTAGGGCTATCTACTATCCTTAACCCAAGCCCTAACCCTAAGGTCCATGACTACCGCACCACAGCGGAGGAAATTGTATGCCCTCCATGGACAGTAGTCACGGATCTATGTCCTCCACTGTGGTGCGGTAGTCACGGACCTTAGGGTTAGGGCTTGGGTTAAGGATAGTGGATACCTAGTAGGGCTATCCACTATCCTTAACCCAAGCTCTAACCCTAAGGTCCGTGATGACCACACCACAGTGGAGGACATTGCCCATTCGTTCTAGTGGTGTTCACGAAAGTGCAATTTCTGTGAAGTGCACTTTCGCGTTAGTGGACATCTAATACCGGATTTCAAAATAGTGTAATTTCAATCTCCGGTAGTAGACCAATAAGCTACACTTCATTTGAACTGTAATGATCACTGCATATCAATTTTGTAAAATGTCCTTATTGTTGTATAATTGTTTTTCCTCTTTGTAAAATGTTTTTCTATTTTCTATTTTTAATTTGTATTTTCATTGTTATATTTGTGGAGGTTTTCTACCCGGGCCTCCGCTGAACATTTGGTTCCCGACCCAGTCAGACTTTTCCAGTCAACAAATGTCAAATGAATAAATAAATAAAATTGTATATGTACCTTTAACGCATTCATTTTTTCCAATGTCCATTTCCCGGTTTTATTTATTTATTCATTTAGTCAGATCTTTGGCTATATATATCAGAATTTATGGCATGTATGCTCATCATATTTCCACAGGTAATTTAGGTGGTTGCTGCAATGTGTCTTTAAGTTTCTGAATGTATCACGTGACCTATCCATATTTAAACTTATTTAAACTTATTGCATGATTATTTCAATTGTCTGAAGAAGGCCGGTAATACCGGATGAAAGCATTTATCTTTTATTTGTTTTAACTTCTTGTAACAGTTTTAATGGATTTTATGTGCTAATAAATGGTTTGAAGATCATTGCCATTTTAGTTGCTCCTGGTTTGACCACCATAACTTTCAGTGGACATAATTTCTGGCTTGGGCTTATTTTGACTCTGAATATAATTCTGTTTTATCATATTAATCTTATGTATATTGAGGGCGTTGGAATATCTCTAGTGCTTTAGTGCAGCTCAGCTTCTTGAAATCCAGATGTCATGTGTAGATTACTAAATACTTTTTCATTTCTAATTTTTTATGATGTTATCCACCATAGGTCTAAGGTTTCATTTTTTGCATAGCTTTGTGGCGCTGTTCATGTCCACACACATCCCCAGGCTTTTAGTTTTGGTGGTGTGACTATGGTGGCCAACTGTGGTATGGAACTATGCACTCTGTCAATAATTTTCATTTTCCACCTGCAGTAGTTATTTAACTGCTCCATTTTTAGATTTAACCACACTTGTTGCATATCTACTCACAGACATAATACTTTCTTGGGGGGGATGCGGCTCTTAATACTGAAGTGGTTATTTAACTATTCATCTTCTAATGATCTACACATAGGCTTAATATTTTCCTGGGGGGATGCTGAATTCCATAGTGATCACTGTTATTATAATTCTTACCATGCAACAGCCTCCTGCCTCCTTCTGTACCTTAGTTTCTTTACTGTGCAGCCTGTCACTATTCCACATTTTGTAGTGCATCAGTGCCTCAGTCCCCAATAATCAGCTGTCCTTCTGACTTGACTATCAGTTTTGATTGACACTCCAGGGGAGGTCTGTAATAATTTAAATCTTGTTCTGTGATTATATTTCTCTCAGTACATTAGGAAGTGCTCCACACAGTTTTGACTTTCATCATCATATCTGTCAGATTCTCAATTTTACTTTTTACTGTGGTTTGCAGTTCAGACATGCACCAATGAATCATCTCTCCAGTTTTATGCATGAACATAAAGAATCTGTGTACCTTATATGGTACATTTCATTTTAGCATACAGTATGCTTCCAACTTTTCCATAACCAGTTGTAAGTGTAAATGATCTTTGAACAAAAAGTTATTATAAACTTGTAATGCTTCATCCCTAACCACATGTATGAACAAGAAGGCCTTGATTTTCTTGTCATTATGTTCAGAATTAGTCACAGCCAAATCCAATTCAAAATGCTCTTTGAACCTTTTCCAACTTTCAGCCTTGCTATTGGCAAACTGAAGTTAAGGATTGATTCCAGAGAGTCTATTTTCCTCTATAAATGATGGGATTATAGTAATTCAGTTTTCAAAACAGCTATTTCCAGACTACCTTATCATGTGTAATTATTGCTGTACTTATATTTAAATGTTCATATTCAACATTTGAAGTATTTCCTTCAAACCCACATTTCTGTCACCAACTTCTGACAGCAAGTTCTATTGTTATTCTGTGTTCTTTTAGAGCACAACATATTATATGGAAAGTAATTAAAGAACAATGTTCATCATATTGATCACTGCTGCAGTAGCCTTCAGCTATATGAGTTATATCCTGGCAAGGGTATAAAGCCAGACAGCCAGTATTTTAAAGTTTTGTTTTCCCCCAACGTATGCATCCAGATTGCTGCCAGCTTGAACTCCTTTGTGGAGAACAAATTAGTCTGGGTAGAAAAAAAAGTTCAGTACTTTCTTCCTGTTCATGAGAACATTCCTCCTGAGCTTCAGAGGATTGACTGTCAGCTCCTGTCTTCAATTGCAGATAAGTTCTCACTGAGGAGTTCCATCCATAAATTTTATTTTTTGTATAAAAATTGTACAGAGTCTGTTTAAGAATACTAGCATTCACCTTGTGGTTACTATTTTAACAGGACTGCTTTGCTTGGCAGGCTATTTTTAGCAGGGAATATTTATTCTTAATTAGGCACCTTTTTGTGGAAAAACCTGAACTGAATTTTTACTAAAATGTACTTTTTATAGGTGTCTGTGTGTTTTAAGAGACAACTTAACCCATTTACGAACTCCTTACAGCAGCTCTTACTGGGGTTCTGGCTTTATGCTCACCTGGGACTTGGAACTAATTATTGATACCTTTTTTTTCCTCCTCCCTCCATTCTAAAGAAGATAAAAACTGCAAAGGAGTCCTTACCAACATGATAAGGTCAGTCAGTGCCTCAGCCTCTGGTGGGTGACTCTGCCATGACCAAAAGTTGTACCTCAAACCACTCACTTAATTCTCAAGAACACTCTGGTGCAGTTCCTTCAGCCACCTTATTCAAGGAGTTAGTCACATCCCCTCCAGATGTTCAGGTGTCCATAGCAGGCAAGGGATGGCCATTTTGGGTTAGCCACATCCTCTGTGGTTGTTCATGTGTCTGTAGCAGGCATGGGATGGCCACTTTCTGTGGTCATGAGAGTTTTCAGCAGGGAATGCTTCCCTTTGTGGCTAGGCTGATGAGGTCATAAGAAGGCTGAAACGTGCATGTCCACAGCTAGTGGCATTTAGCTTTGTTAGCCTTAATCTGTCTATAAAGACTTAAAAAGGAAATTGTAAAAACTCATGGGCATTCAGA
Source organism: Protopterus annectens (assembly GCF_019279795.1). Classification (NCBI taxonomy): domain Eukaryota; kingdom Metazoa; phylum Chordata; order Ceratodontiformes; family Protopteridae; genus Protopterus; species Protopterus annectens. The sequence goes on from NC_056731.1 coordinate 771,722,199, forward strand.
AGCCATATCACACAGTGAAAACTCTAACTTGTCTAGGTTTTTCTTGTAGTTTCTTTTACTAACTGGTTTGTCTGTATGACCTTTTTACTTTTTGGTTTAGTTGTTTGTTGGGATATTTTGCAGACACCTTAATGGTTATGGATGTCCACTGGGTTTAAAGACTTTGTGTGTCTAGAGTATAGCCAAACAGTCCACTTATGCTGTGCTGATGAGGTCATAAGAAAGCCATAATGTGCATGTCCACAGATAGTGGTATTTGGCTTTCTTGGCCTGAATCTGTCCATAAAGGCTTAAAAAGTAAAATGTAAAAAGTCATTGGTATTCAGAAGCTATATAGCTGAAACACTTGATGCCCTTAAGTGGTCATTTGCATATATCCTATGGACCTCTATTACAGGAAGACTAAGGTATCATGCATAGATAACTCTAGCTTGATTAGGTTTTTCTTGTACTTTTTTACTAACTGGATTCTAATTCTGAGGAAAATGCTTCCTCAATTTCTCCCACAGAAGAGTTTTCATTGTTGAAGACTCTGTCTAGAATGAATAATTAGTTTCTGTGTTAACAAGGTGGGTGAAGTTCCTGCATGCTTGAGGAAATATTATGGATGGTACAAGTAAATGTGCCACTACCAACTCCTTTTCCTCCTGGTTGCCAGCCTTGGAGGATGTTTTGACATTGCCTGCAATAACTCTGATAGTCAGCCTTCAGCCCCTAAAAAGACAGACTTTATAAGGTTTCTCAGTAACAAGGACAATTCCTGAACTTGCTCAGAGCATAAGGTATATAGCAGTATATAGCAACAAGTTGAACAGCTATTGCCTAAAGGATAGACAACCACCCATATTATATGCTCACCCTATACAAAAGTTGTATGAGTGACCACAAAACCAACACACAAGTAACTCTCTTAGTTATGCATTAATAGTCTGTCATAAGAATCTGTTGGACATAACATTATTCTAGGAAATCTGAAAATAAACTGATTGTTTATTGTTAAAGGTCAACCAGATAGGTCAAAAATGCCAACCTCAGCCATTATCCTCTTTAGCTGTAATTGCTATAACTGCATATTCATATGGTAGTCCATCCCATTATGGATAATGATTAAGAAATTACTTATCTAGGAGTACCATTTTTGATATCAGTTAGGATGCCATCCTCCAGCCATAGTCACTAAATCAGGTACAATGCAGTATTTTTAATTAAAATGCATACCCAAGTCATATTTAAGTCATAACTATTACATACCCTTAATTTATTGTTACTAACACATCTCCTTCAATGTGACTAATTATACTCAGGGTTTTTATTGATTTAATGATAGCCACAGATGCTTAAGGCTACCAAAGGTTTTATTGCTGTTTAATGCAACTACTAAAGATCATGATATTTATTAATTTAATGTTAGCCTCAGCTGCTTAACTCATTTAATCCTGAACAGCTGCAGGGTAATTCACAGCTTTGCTTCAGTGATGGGTATACTCATTTCAGAAGTACAGGGAAGTAACTTGTAAAGACGAGTATTCTCTTACAGGATACATAGGAATTCTGTTTTTCTGACAACTATACTCTTGTTGGAAGTTGTGTCACTGCCAGCCCACCTATCTGGAATTTTGTAAATAATCATTATGTCATTTGTGAATATCAACATGATTCATATGCTTGTCCTACAAATTTAAGAGAACTATATGTTATGTGTATATTAAACTACTGGTGCAGAAGTGTGTGTTGAACAGGGTTTGTACAGTACTGAGCTTGAAGGATGTATCCACATTGTACCCTACTGGAAAAGAACAGAAATGTATATAAACTATATACCTGTGCAAATATATGTTTTAACAGTAAAAGCTGGAACATACAGAGTTAACTTGCAAAATTTCAAGAATATAAGTTGAAATTAAAGTGTTTTACAGTTGTGTTATCTCTCAGTTTCAGTGAAGCAGACGCAATGTCTAGAGCTAGAGGTTTTTCTATTGTCTTGCAGAAAAGTAATTACTAGGTTTAAAATGTAAATGTGTTTAATTGTTTTATGACTTCCAGTTCTGAGCAAACATCTTATAGATATATATATATATATTTTAATACAGAGATGTTAGTTTCTGTTAGCCTGGGAACTGAAAGCAGGTGGCAAAGAGTGATGTCATCCAAGCTGACCCAGAAATAATGTTTGATATTAATTTAAGAACTCTCTAAGAGAGAGATTTGCATTTTGTGTTTTGTCTTGGACCTAGTAAGAACATCCACTCATCTGTATTTGCCTTGCTCTGTAAGTAAATTATTTAGGGTATAGTATATTTTAGATATAGGTAGGAATATAGTAAAGATTAGTTTAGATGTCTTCTGCATTTATTTGAGACTGTGCTGCAATGTCATTTTAAAATATTTCCTGTGATTCTGAACTCTGTAGTTATTGTGTTGTTTGAGTATTGTCTTGTTCTTTTATTATTTATTATTAAATATATTTAAACCTATATTTGTGACTGATATTTGTGAGACATATTTAAGCTCTTAGTACTTGCATATGTATTTGGTGACACTGTACAGGCCAGTCCTAAATAGCCTTGCAAGTCTTGATCAGACTACCATTTGGATAATAGTAACACTACACAGTAGGATTGCGGTGGTGCAGCGGTAGCATTGTTGCGTCACAGCTAGAGGTTCTCCCATTCGATTCTCGGCTGGAGTGCGGGGAGTGCCTTCAGTGTGGAGTCTGCATGTTCTCCCCGCAGTTGGGTGGGCGTTTGAAAGACATGCGTAAATGGGCGTGCCTTCATTGAAGGTTGAACATCGTGCTGGCACCTCGGCGTTCATGAAAATCTACTGCCAATCATTAGCGGACCGGAGTTCCGCTGTGGTGACCCCTAACCAGGAAAAGCTGAAAGACAACAACAGCCCAGTAGGATTGACCACCCTTTGTAAGGACTTTATAGTAGCTGATAAAGAGGGGTTGGTGGCAGTGATAACTATCTTATAGTGTGGGTGGAAGGGGGCATAGCTAGTAAACCTGTACCAGCCTTCCCCAGGATTGTCCTTGTGTTTATATAGAAATCAAATCTCAAAGTGTGTGTGTGTCAGCTACTTGGGAAGGGACACAAAGCACTGGTTGGACAGATAGGTTGCTGGAGGTCTTAGTTTGACCCCTCAGCTGAGATCTTAACTCTTTAGCTGTGTCAGTGAGGAGTCTTATTGGGAATCTGGAGAAAGAGGGAGAAACCAGCCCCCAGACTGATTGTGATCTCTGTGTGCTCTTAAGGGAAATTATACTTTACTGTCTATGTACTTTTCATCCTCCCAATGTGTGCATCCCTTTCTGTTCCCAGTGGTAAGGATTGAGGCTCCTTGATTACTGGACCAGTGAAGGGGCATCACAGAAGCAATGAGTTAAAACTGCATTTGTAAGGAGACAGCAAGTTCTTTATTTTTAAAACAATTTGCTGCATATTAGGTAACAACCTATTTATTTATTTTTTTGATGAGTTACTGGATTATGCAATATGAAGCTGATAGTATAGCCTACCCTTTATTTATTTTGACATTTATTAACTG